>NW_009224455.1:5118-6337 GCF_000690835.1 Fulmarus glacialis | reverse complement strand
GGGTGCCCTCAGCCCTTAACCGCTCTGATAAGGACCCAATCTTCATTGGTGGGCTGCCAAGATCGAGGACTGTGAGGTGAAGTGTCCTCTCACTTTTCCCCCTTTGCAAAGACTCTTTTAAGTAGAGGGGAAGGCTTTAGCAAACTCTGCTGCAACCTCCACTGAAATTAGTGAAAATCAGTGAAGTCTGAAGTCTTGTTTATGGCCATGTATACCACAGAATTACCTGTCCTTTGCCTTCAAACTCTAATATGGTGCTGTCCTGGTTTCGTCTGGGATAGAGTTAATTTTCTTCCTAGTAGCTGGTACAGTGCTGTGTTTGGGGTTTAGTATGAGAATAATGTTGATAACACACTGTTTTAGTTGTTACTAAGTGGAGCTTACACTAAGTCCAGGACTTTTCAGCTTCCCATGCTCTGCCAGGTGCACATGAAGCTGGGAGGGGGTATAGCCAAGACAGCTGATCCAAACTGGCCAAAAGGATATTCCATACCATATGACATCATGCTCAGTATATAAACGGGGGGGAGTTGGCTGGGGAGCAGTGATTGCTGCTCAGGGACTGGCTGGGCATCAGGCGGCAGGTGGTGAGTGGTTGTGTCACTTGTTTTTTCCTGGGGTGTGTCTGTTTCTCTCGTTGTTTTCCTTTTCATTACAATTTATTATTGTTGTTGTTGTTGTTTTTATTATTTTATTCTATTTTATTTCAATTATTAAACTGTTCTTATCTCAACCCATGAGTTTTCTTACTTTTGCTCTTCAGATTCTCTCCCCATCCCACTGGGGGAGCAGGGAGGGTGAGCAAGCGGCTGTGTGGTGCTTGGTTGCCAACTGGGGTTAAACCACGACAGATGCTTTTCAGTGGTAGGTCTGACACTGCAGTTCAGATCAGAGACAAGCTGTTTTTTCCATCCATGGGTGATTTCCACTACAGCAGCTGCCACAGCAGCCACCTGCTCTTTGTGTCAGACTGCAGCAAGCATTCAGCACTGCTGCCTGGAATGATGCTCCTTTGATCTCTACCTGTCTGAGCCTTGTGTTTTCCAGCTGGCATTTATGGGCAAAACTGCGCTTCAGGTTAAAAGTTCTACTTCAGAAAGGAATTCCTGTAATTCGGTTTTGAAACTTGGAACAGAGGAAAAACAATTGTGAACAGATCAACAAAAAACATTACAAATACATATTTTATAGCGTGTCTCTAATTTATACTTTTTATATT
>NW_009224455.1:0-5087 GCF_000690835.1 Fulmarus glacialis | reverse complement strand
CTGCTGAACTTGTAAAGTCACATTTCTTCCAGTGGCTTCACCTTGAAAGGATAAACATGGCAAAAGAAAATCTAATTAAACTGTCTGCATGCTCTTGACAATAAGGTAAATTCCAGGACAATATTGGTCCCTGCGCAGTTATTGCAGAGATGCAGACTTGTTAATCTTAGCTGGCATAGCAGCCTGTAAGGGATTATGGTAGGACAGCCTTAGATTTCTCTGACTTAAACCTGGAACCACATTAGGCATCCTCCAGACTTAAGAAATGAAAAAGAATTGCTAGGTAGTAGAGAGCTACGGTTACACTCTCACACAAAAAGCCATTACGTTTCAGCTGAAGAGTCACCTTAAAATTTTGGAAAACGACCTGGCCTGGCAACACAGCACGACACACTTGTCTGTTTCCACTTGGGGACAATGTTATCTGACTCTTTTTAAGATCAGAATTAATATCTGCTAAGAGTAAAACCCAAATTACCCTTGTTTTCACTTAACATTGGGCTGACTGCATTCTTTAAAATAGATCTCTCTTTTTCTTATTGAAGAGAACTTAATCTTTTCTTCCAGGAGATTCCAAATACTACTCCTTGGAAAAAAACCCTTGTTTTGTGTTTCAGGAAAGGTCTTAATAGTAGAATGTATGTGGGATGCATCAAGAATCTGGAAATATCCCGTTCAACCTTTGACTTGCTTAGAAATTCATATGGAGTAAGAAAAGGCTGTGTGTTGGAGGTAGGAGACTTTTAGGTTTTGTGACCTGATATTTATTGTTATTGAACAATGAATAGTAATGTTTGTGAAAGAATATAGTGAGTTGAAATGGGTTTATCTTGAAAAATTCTAACATAATCTAATCTATGCTTGTATTTTTTTTTCTTACTGAGCGCTATGCAAGAACAAAGTCAGTAATTATTTCTCTTCTTCATAAAATAGCCTATTCGTAGTGTGAACATCTTGAACAATGGATATATTGAGTTGGTACCTAAGTCCTTAAGCCCAGAATCAGAACTGATGGCAACTTTTGCTACAAAGAACAGCAGTGGCATCATCCTTGCTGGACTCAGCAAGGGACTGGAAAAGCGACGACGTAGACAAGCACATTTGGCAAGTATTGAAAACGAAGATTTTTTGGTTTTGTTTTTGCCATTTTTATTTTGTAATATCAAGTCAGGGTTGTATGACTGTAACTTGCAAAGAATGAGAAAGAAACATTTATTTGGCTTAGGAAGGCTCGAATACAGGGGCTAGGTGGGGAACAGAGGATATACATTGTAGCAGAGGAGAGGTGAAGGATCAGTTAGCAGAGACCTATTACGGTTACTAGGACCCAGAATGCTTTTACAACAAGGAGGAAAACTGCACGTGAAATGCACACAGACTATTACTTTCCACTTCTGTTAGTCAGAAGTAATTATTGAAGGATTTGAACAGCTATCTCATATCTGGTGGACTGTTTTGGAGCTCCTGGAATCCAAGGACAAAGTCTTAATAGGAATACCTGCCCCTTCTTACTTACTTCCTCTAAGGGGAGGGGTAGGGGGGTGGTTGTATAAAAAAACTCCAGCATTTTAACCTGAATTTTTATCATGACCAGAGAAATTTCCAGCTTTCATGTTTTCTGTTAGAAGGTTGTGCACTCTGAGAGGTACCAATACATGCCTACTAGTCTTTGAGTTTCATTAAAAAGTTTGTTTACGACAAAGTTGGAGGTAAATTTTTCCAAAGTATGTTCTATTTAAACACTGAATGAGTGACAGGAAATTGAGTTATCATTAAAAATTAATCTTCTGATTAAATCCACAGCCCTTCTTTTCCATCATGCTGATTGATGGTCATCTTGCAGTGCATATTAATGCTGGAGAAAGAGCAAGTACTAGAAAAGTAATTCTTCAGTCTGCTAATGGAACATACAGTGATGGACAAGAACACTCTGTCATCCTAGTCCGGAATAAGAGGTACATGTGACTGCGAACAGTACTACCTGTTCAATTATTGTATGCTGTTGTCAGTTCACTGCGCTCTCTGAGGAACTGCCTTTGCTAGCTCATTAGGTGGAATAATCAGGGCTGTGTTTTTCTGCTGTTAATGAAGGTGTTCTGATTTACATGGTAATTGTATACAGCATACAGCCACTGATGAAGCTGTGGTTAAAAGCTCTCAAAATCTCTAGACAGCTTGGGCCATTTGAGTAAAGTATACTAAATAGTAATAGAAAAAAATACAACTATCAAAATAATTTGGAAAGATACCTATTAAAATAATTTAGAAAGGTATTTGACAAAACTCTACATGTTAAAAATTATCTAAAGAAGAAGGTCTTCTAGTTTTAAGACATTGAAAGTGATGGAATCTTTACTTCTTAGAACAGGACATTTTTGAGGCTGAAAGGAATGCTTTTCATTTGAAAATGAGTATCTAAGGCCCTTGTTGAATGTTTTCCCTACTTTATCTTTTTCAGGATCATAACTGTACAGGTGGATGAAAGTAACCCTGCAGAATTGAGGCTTGGTGCATCAGCAGAAATGAGCCCCATGAATATTTCCAATTTCTATGCTGGTGGCATTCCAGCAGGAGAGGGCCTCTTAGGGCTAAAGATGGCTGGCTCCTTTCGTGGCTGTATCAGCAATCTTATTTTTAATAAGGAGTAAGTCAGAGGGCTAACTGCCCTGTTTTGGAAAACTGTATCATAATTATTAATTGTAGTTTGTAATCTCTTTCACAACATTGTCCGTTTGCCTGGTTTTTAGCATAAGACAAGCATGATACTGATGATCTGGGTGTTATAACAGGCAGAAAATGGATATTACCAGCTACATTTCCAAATAGCATCAAAAATGTCTTTAATAATGTATAGAGATGCTGCACAACATGCTACTTTCTCTACTCTAGTTTCATCTGCATTCACAGACAGAATGGTTTTCCAAGAATATTGTCTATTAATATTGTTCTATGGACAGATTATTTGCCACTTTTCAATCTTTTTGTCCCATCATGCCACTTATTTCCCTTTCTCTTGTTACTAGTGAAAGACCTTGTAAAATACTCTCCTTGTGCTTGGGAAATGTAGGGATTTGGGATTTCACCTCTTAAAATGTAGGTTTTTTAAAACACAGGCTTTTGTATTTCACCACTTCCATGAAGTATGAACATGTGGATATGGACAGCTGCTTTTTGTCAGAGAAGCCTAAACCAGCCATACAGCCTGAAGACATTGAGATTCAACTTGAACTTCAGGCTTTACCAGTTCCCCTGAGGCCTCTTACAGATACAAAAAAAGTATGTATTACAGTAAAGCTCTATTGCCTCTTCTAGGAAAGTGTTTAACAGCAAGATGCATTTTAGCTTTGTGGAGAATTTTCAAAGTATGAACTGTGTATATTTGCTTCTTCTATGGTATGGAATGGTTCAATGAATGTGGATTTGAAATTATTATTTCTCATAGAAAACGTGTGATATAAACCTTTGTTAGCAGGCTGTTGGCCTTTTGGAAGGGAAATCTTGGTAGTTTATCATTGTTCAGGCAGCAACCCTAAAAAAGAAAAGAAAAAGTGAAGTGATAATCCCTCAGCAGAAGGACTTGACAGTAACTATTATCTGTAGTGTGTTCCTGCCAAAGTGGCTCTGTGCTGAGATTTGCATTAGCTGTGCAATTCAGCATTCACATTTTCCTGGTCACACACATGCAGTCTCTGCTCTGTGTGAAAGAGGAGGCACAAACCATTCCAGAGACATACAGTGTGTGAATGCAGCTTGCATGGCACCTGTTTCCTCTCACACAGTCCCTGTTCTCAAGAGAGAAGGCAGCATTACTTCTCTCCTTCTGCAGCTGCACATCTTTATAATGAAGTGTTTCCAAAGCATCCCAAAATCATTTTTCTGTGGCAACAGAAAGCAGGTTTTTATACAACTGTGGCTATAAAAATAAATAAGCTGTCCTTCTTAGAGCTAGAGTATAGCTTTGGCTCATACTCTGTTACTCAGCTCTCCATCCCCCAAATCATAACAAAAATGTGCGTCCTCACTAAATGGGAAAATATTTCTACCAAGTCCAATAGATTTTCACACTGTACAGAAATTGTACTCCATCTTCCAGCATTTGTTATCAAAAGGGCTATCAATTAAGACAAATGGTGAATGAATACTTCTCAAACTACAAACATTTCTCAGTAGAAAAGACCAGTGCTTGTCCATGAGACATAGCTTAATCATTAGAACTAGTTCTTTTTGAGCCTAAAGATAGCTCAGAATGATTGGGAGTTTAGTTAATTGATGTTGCTGTATACTTTGTGGTTATCATGTGGCTCAGTTTTGCTCCTTACGAAGTTCTGCATAGGCCCATTGCCATTCAGCACTTGCTGGTCAGCACTTGATAGTATTATTCTTAATAAAGTCCTTTCATTAACAGGTAGTTTGTGCAAAAGATGAGCTACCTGATCATGTTCAAGGTGCCCATCAGTTTGGACTTGCCAAAGGCAGCCACTTGACACTGCTCTTCAATCAGTCTACTGTCAGGAAGAAGTGAGTATATCCTGAATCACACATGCACACAAGTTATCTTGTATTGAGCTACAAGAAGCACAGTGGTGGTTTTCATGAATGATCACTGCATTACCAGCTTTGAACATGACCCTCACCTCAGGTTTCTGTAGGTTCCTCATGGAAGAAGGTATCACAACCACTGCAATGTAATTAGTGTGTCTTTCCCAGGTTTGTGGCCATGAGTTTAACTCATGGTCAGAGTTCTGCATTTTTTTCCCCTCAGACTAAAGAGCCCCACTGTACTTTTGGTAAGTATTTTGATTTCTGTTTTCCTCTTATTTGTTTGAGAGGCTCCCAACAAGGTCCCCAAAACAGCCTGCAAGCCACTTGTGTATGCTTCTTTCAACTGAGGAAGCCTCTGCAGGCAATGAGAAAAGAGCCTTTTTTGCTTCTAGCCCTTGTGTTGTAACTCTTGAACATTGCAGAGGATTGACACTGTGTAGTCTGAACCTCCATAACAAATGGCTCAATCGGCTCCTCCACCTTTTAAGCTCCCTCTGTTCTCAGTCTTCCCATTATATCATAGAATCGTCAAGGTTGGAAAAGAC
>NW_009224454.1:609-933 GCF_000690835.1 Fulmarus glacialis | reverse complement strand
GCGGCTGCTACAGGTGACAGCGGCCGACTCAGGCGAGTACGTGTGCCGGGTGACCAGCGGGGCCACCACCAAAGAAACCTCCATCATGGTGACAATCCAGCCCAGCGGGGCCAGCGCCTACCGTGAGTGGGGACTGGGAGGGGATGGGGGACATTACCCATGGGCGGGTGACACTGCCCTGCGGTGTCCCCGGGTCTCGGATGAATCGCTCTCTGGGAAAGCCACCTATGTGCATGTCCACCCTGGCTTCTTGGGCTTCTGGTGTCCCTTGGAGGGTCCCAAGTGGTGATGGCCACGGTCTCTAACCCGTCTCGGTCCCCAGCC
>NW_009224454.1:0-496 GCF_000690835.1 Fulmarus glacialis | reverse complement strand
ACCGCCAGCCCCGCGCAGGCCACCGTCACCTGGTACAAGCGCGGGGGGTCCCTCCCGGCCAAGCACCAGGTAGGGGACGTGGAGGACAATGTCCCCAAGGGGGGTGGTTGGGTTTGACCCACAGCCCTGTGCAAGCCAAGGTGGCCCATGCAAGGTCAGGTGGCCCATGGAAGCCCAAGTGACCCCATAAAAGTCAGTGTGGCCCCATGCAAGCCCAAGTGACTCCATGCAAGCCCAGGTGGTCCCATACAAGCCCAGATGGCCCATGCAAGCCCAAGTGACTCCATGCAAGCCCAAGTGACCCCATACAAGCCCAGGTGGCCCATGCAAGCTCTGGTGGCCCCATGCAAGCTCTGGTGGCCCCATGCAAAGCTCAAGTGACCCCATGCAAGCGCAGGTGGCCCATGCAAGCACAAGTGACCCCATGCGAGCCCAGGTGGTCCATGCAAGCACAAGTGATCCCATATAAGCCCAAGTGGCCCATGCAAGCCCAGAT
>NW_009224453.1:8517-29077 GCF_000690835.1 Fulmarus glacialis | reverse complement strand
ACTCTATCCCAGCTGAAACCAGGACATGGTTGAGGAAAAGTGTGGTAGACTCAGTTTCTTTGCTTCCTTTATCAAGAAGATTTGTTATTTGTTTCTGTTGAGTTACATTCTGGAGGAATAAAGTAAACTTGGATTACAGATGCACTGAGTGTAAAATTTACCACTTTGATTAGGGTCCAAGAAACATTAGTCTAACACTTACGTGGCCTTATTTTGAAAAGTAAATAGAGAATTTGATTTAATTAGATCAGCCTAGAACAAGCCCTCTTATTTTAATTATGAAGTCTGTTTTGGTTTTTTTGTTGTTGTTGTTGTTTTTTTCCAATACAATAATCTTTGGAAGAATAGTGACCACAAAATAACCAGAAAATAAATTATGAATATGAGTTATTGTTAAAT
This sequence comes from Fulmarus glacialis, assembly GCF_000690835.1. Taxonomy (NCBI): domain Eukaryota; kingdom Metazoa; phylum Chordata; class Aves; order Procellariiformes; family Procellariidae; genus Fulmarus; species Fulmarus glacialis. The sequence goes on along the minus strand of NW_009224453.1, from coordinate 28,678 downwards.
TTAAAAATCAAAACCATACAGAGTTCTATCTAGTTTTTTATATTAGAAGCCATATTTAAGCATGAGAAAAAATGTTAATTATCTCCCTCTTATTCAGGTTAATCTCTAATTAGATGGATGAAACTATAAAATACTATTCATAACTGTAGAAACCAAGAAAAATACTGATGATTAGAAATAAATTATATAATAAAATTACAGTACCTTATTTCAGAATTAAGGACAGATAGAAAACCATTAAAAGCTTTTCTAAACAAGGTGCAGAAATTGAATATATCCTTTTTCCGAAGGCCATCCTCCCACATAAATTTGTTTTCTAAAAGTTGAAGCATTTATATTTATATAATCATTTTTACGATTGCAACCCATACTGTGATCACCCGACTCTAATTCCCAACAGTCTAATTACATTCCTAGTCAATAGAAAACAGAAAAAAAAAACCCAGATAAATTAATTTAAAATAGCTTTTTAAAAAGTATTCTTAGTAGGAAAATATGTTTTTCTATTTATTATTATAACTGGTAAAAAAATAGTGCTAACAAGAAATTCAGTGATCAAATGCATTTTAAGGCTCACTGAAGCTGGTATTCATCCCATTTATTTTTAGATTCTTAACTGATATCTCTAAATTAGGGAACAATTAATATTAGGTAACTGAGCCAGCCTTAAATTGAAGCCTTAAATTGTCTATCTTTGTACAGTGGTTTTAGAAACACTTTATGCCAATTTGCTTTTAATTTCTCAGTTTAGTTATTAGAGGTGGATAGGAGGAGTTTTAATTTAAGTATTCAGCCACAGAAATTATCGGAAAACTCTTGCCCTATACAGGCCTGCCAAAACCACTTTTTTAATTTAAGTATTTAATGTAGGCATAAGTCTTTGTAAATTTAATTTATTTCAAGTATTAGCGACACATTCTGACTTTTTGCTTTAGTTTAAGGTAAAATATGTATTCGTGTTTCTAAGACATTATTAAGAACATTGGCAATGAGAATTAAGGCAAGGAAAATAACCAGATGAGTCAATTATTGAGGATAATGAAGGGAAAGGGAATGTTTCCTTTCTTAGTATCCAGGTAGAACAACATGTTCTTATCGTTGTATTGTCACTTCTACTTTATTGCTCCATTTCTTAATAATCTCAGATCACCTTGAGGATCCTGGGTTTTGAGGCATAATATGCATACTCCAACACTCCCGTTTATTTAAAATAGTCTTCTCTCTGCTTTTGTGCAAAAGCTTTTCTTCAAATCCTAAATTTAAAATGTACTTATTTCCTTCTCTCCAGGCTCTTATCTAAATAAAAGGGAATTCTTTGCCATTATGATGAGCAAGTAGGTAGGATATCCTGAAAGGGAAAAGACAATTAGGTGGCACACTTCTCTCTTAGGCCCAGTAATTGTAGCCTACAGCTGAAATGTTTTTTTACAGTGTCCTGCAGCGGGTGTGTGAACAGGATGGAGGAAAAAAAATCCAAGACTGTACAGCTAACAACTACTGACATTTATTTTATGCTGAAAAGGCTACTACTCAGCATAATAATACTCTGAAACTAGTTGTGTACATTACATGCTCTGTGGTCACTTCTTCTGTCTATTTTATGAATAAAAATGAGTGGAAGTTAGAAGAAGCACTGCGTAGGAGGCAATTGCCCTGCTACTACAAAAGTGTTCTGAACTGTGTCTGCATCTTGGAAATGTGAAGATCTTGCTAATCTTGAGCACAGGCAGCATTTTCTAGTCCTGCTTCATTGCTTTCTTATACAATTGCTTATTTGCTTTTAGAAAACAAATCTGAATCACATTTTTATAGCACCTGACTCTCTAAGCAAGTTTTTATGGAAAGAAAGAGGAGTACCCTGATAAAACTAAAACATCTGAATTTTATATATTGCTTATTTTTATATTACAGTCTATGGACTGAAGAAGAAATAAAACATGCCTGCTACTTTTTGTTGTTTTTCTGTAGATTTTGACAGTAGCTTATATATAACAGAAGAATATCGCTAGAGATGACAGATTAAGAAAAAATATTTTTATTGATGGTTCTTGGGACTGTAATCACAAAACTATTCATAAAACTATTATCTCCAGAGACACAAACATCATGAAGTTCAACTTAGTTGCGCTCTACAAACCTCTTCACTACAGTTCTGGCAAGAACTAAGTTTTCAATGTAAGAAAATTACAAAAAAAAAAAGTAGTAAGAGGACATGAAATTGGCTAATGAGGATTTAAACAAGGTGCCTAAATTTGAAAGCTGGTCTCCCTTTAATAAATTTGTGGTTAAGTCTCTCTCTAATGCTTATGTAGGGACCACAAGGACGCTTACCTCTTAAGTAATACACATAATAGAAGGAAAAAACAATTTTAACTCTGCAAGAACAACAACAACAACAACAATAACAATAATAATAATAATCCAATGTCATTTCATTTGAGGTACAATTAAAAATAAAATCTTATTAAGATAGCAAGTTTAATTCAAGCCATCTTATTAATTAAGTAATAAGGGTTCTAGATTTAATGGAAAAGTCACTTTGAAAAAGCTGTTTGGTTCTTCAATCACCTCTCAGCTAATTTAAAGCTACTAATTAAAAGTACAACAGCTTTCTGAGTATAATAATTATCTTTTATTATCCTACTAGTAAATGTTATTGTTTAGATCAGATGATTCATCAGTTCATTCATCTGAAACAAATTATCACTTCAGCTTATTGAATGGTGTGGATGAAATTAATACTTTAATAATTATTTTTTCTTTTCATTAGTAGGCAAACCCAAAAACACTCTCAGCTTACAAAGCTTACAAAAGGAGTATTTTGAGCTTCCAAAAGTCCAAATGGAAGCATCCAAACCACCTAATAAACTTAGCGATGTATACGTGCAGGATATTCATGATGTAGTCACAGATGCTATGGAAAACTTTAAGAATAGTCGTTAAAATTACAAGAAAATTGAAATATCATATGTGTTAAAGTAAAGATTGGGACTCTTTTGAAACGCTAAGAATATTTGTATTTTAGCAATAACTAAATTAATAAATAAGCCCAAACCCAAAAGTTAAGTACCTGTAAAGTTCATAACTATGAGACTATCTTTGAGAAAAAGCTTTGCCAAACAAAAGGAAAGATCATTCCCCCAAAAGAAAAAAGGAAAGAGAAACAAAGAAAAGCAAAGTCATACTACAGTAATACAAGACACTTGTGTTCCTCTTCCACATTAACATATTAATTTTGACTGATCTGATTTCAACAGGGTGATACAAACTAACCCAAGAGGAACTTTCAATAATTTATCAGCAGTCCTGGCTAACGAGGGAGGTCCCAGTTGACTGGAGGTTAGCAAATGTGACACCCATCTACAAGAAGGGCCAGAAGGAGGAGACGGGGAACTACAGGCTTGTCAGCCTGACCTCAGTGCCAGGGAAGATTATGGAGCAGTTCATCTTGAGGGCGCTCACAAGCCATGTGCGGGACAACCAGGGGATCAGGCCCAGCCTCTCTATACAACACAATTTGAAGCCTCAACATTTTACATAATTCTTAATAGTATATGTTAATATTTTGAGGATTTTTACTATCCTCTCGATGCCACTGCTGAAAGTATAGAGAAGAAGGTATAGCCAAAACAGTTTGCTTAAGGATCCACAGTCTTTTATAGAGACTGGGAAAGGGAAAAAGGAGGAAGAGAGCAGGAGGAACATGGAAAAATAACGGTTTGACTTAGTGATTCAATCATGAAAAGAAACCTCACAAAACCCAGTTTTTGTAGAAACCTATTTCTGATTGACTATGATAACGTCTAATCAGTGCAACTGGATGTTCACCATCACATATATTTAAAAACGCAAGTCTACGTTGGCCTCAAGTATTAAAGCAAGAAGCAGAGAAGTCCATCCAATGTTACATATTATACATATAATGAAAGTGGAATTTGGGCTGTAATAGTCACAAGAGAACCACACAACTCAATGACATATAATCCCAAACCTATTTACAAAGCAGGGTGGATAATGTAGTGGATAGAAGTAGGTAGTGATAGTCTAAGATTTCTGTTCTATGACATATATATAACTTCACACTCACACCAGCCAAGACACCAGCTCCTCCAGTCAAGCTGTGACCGGTACAATACAGGCAGGGAAACAGAATACTTGCACCAAATGCTTGACATGTCTGAGTCTTGCCTGGCATCCTGATGCCTATACATACCATTTCCACCTTAGTGTAACTCTTTCACAAGGTTCATCTGTAGGGTTTTTTTTCTTTTCTAAACATACTGGAATAATTTTATCTGATAGACCTGGACAGATGTGGTACAGGTGTCTTTCATCTGAGCAGTGTTCTTGGATAGGCCTCACCCCATGACAATAACAAAGTTTGTGTTTGTCTTTTTCTTCCCAGTGCATGCAACAGTCATATAATCAGTTAGAGCTGGGCAAGTCTCATTAGCTGAGTGTTGTTTTCAGGGAGGCTTTACCCTTTGACAACATATATGCATATGTATATGTGTCCATACATATGTATATACACTACTTTCCTGTTCTTCCCATCACTACTTCTGCTATTTATCCCTTGTAATCATCAAATGATATGATCCTCTTCCATCCTCCTGCCTAACTGACATACCCCAGGTGGAACCTATCAGAAATAATAGGGCTATCATCCTCCACTGCCTTGCATATCTGCCCCCAAAACAGAAATTCAACATCTTCTCTAAGTAGCAACTCAAAGCAATTTCCTCTCATCAAACAGCCGTATTTTGACAGTCTTTTAATGACTTCTCCAAATACATTTTGAATTCTAAACTCTTACAAAAAGTTTGGGGTTTTTTTGCCACAAAATATGTGCAAGAGTCTGGCTTCCAAGTTTTTTTTTTTTTCTCATCAGAGGACTTAATCACATTTTCCTGAAATTTACTGTTAACAGAGTGGATGCAATTCAGCTCTATCGCAAGTTTAACTAGATTTTTTTTTTTTTTTAAATGACTATAAATAAATAATTGGATGCAAACAGCAAACAGCTGAAAAACACAACCTTTCTTCAGTAAAATAGAATGCTCAGAGATTCTAAGAGTGTGGAATAATCACCCATTTCTGCAGTCAGTACTGCAATTGTAAGAAACACAAAGCAAAGTTTAGTGAGGATTGCAAACACCTTTTTATTTGTTTTCTAAACAAAGATAATTACAGGGAAATCACTGAGAGAAATCCTGAATCTTTGAAGATTGTATCTGTGTACACAGTGGTGAACACAAACATCTGAGTCAATACAGATAAACTTACTTGAGAGAGGAATGGTTTATATCCAAAGGGATATAATGAAGAGGAAAGGTGAGAAGTATGGATTATAACTACATGAACAGGGCCTAATAGTGAAAAGTTTTATAAGTAGAAGACTTTTGCAAAAGGATTTTTTGCAGTTCCTTGATCCTAGCCTGATCCTAATGAACTCCTTCCCTGAAACATAGCAGAGTTCTTCAAGATGGAAATTTGGGAACGGTCACAATGACTCCTCACTGATTCCCTGGCCAGATTTCTCTGTCTCTTACTGCCATCCAGTGAAACTTCTGTATCAGGGAGTAGGCACTTGGAGATTCCTCAGTTGTTCTGTTAGGATGACTTTCCCATTGATTTTTGCAGCCACAAAGGTGGGAAAATGCAGAGAAAACAAACAAACAAACAAACAAAAAAAACCAAGAGAAAGCAAAGCCTGGTCCAATGGCCTGTATCTACTGATTACTGAAAATACATCTAACTTCAAAAATTTTCAGGTGATTTAAATGAAAGCTAATGATATTTATGAACAGCTAAGTAATGATGACTACTCATTCCTTTTATGAAGCCAGGAAGAGTTATTTCCAGAACTTAGTATTTGAGTTATAAGGCCAAATCTACCAATCCCCCTAGTAGAACACCATTCACTTAGATGAAGTCTAGACTGGTTTGTGGGGCTGGTATGATTTGCATTTTTCATAATTTTGTATAGCCCATTAGTTAAAGAACTAGGTGAGTAGGCGAATAGAGTTTTAGATTTTCTTTAGCCTGAGGGAAATTGAAACATTCATTTCTATCATCTGAGAAGTGTACCCTATCAGACAAACTATATCTTATTCTAAATAGAAGCACTGTTAGTCTTTCCAGTTGTCTGGGATTTTATATAGTCATACATGCAAAATTAATGTTTCTAGAAGAATCACAAGCTGTAAGAGCTCTTTTTTCTATCAGGAAAGACTGATGTAACCACTTTCCCTTGATTATTTTGTTATCTAATTCCTAGGAATGAAGAGCAGAACTATAAATTTCCACAGCCCAGCTAATCTTTGAAGAGTCAGGCTCTCCAGAGAGAGTTTACCTGCTCTCTGCCTGGCTTCATATGTAGCTAGGTGAATTCTGAGGTGGACTGTGGCCTTGTTCCAACAGGATGAACGAGGAAAGCTCCCATCTAGTGCAGACGTTTGTTGGTGAAGGGGCAGGATGCTCCTGAATCTCAGAATTCTGCTGGTCAGAAATAAGCGATTCTGCACCACCTAATCAACCTCACGCTGGCCAGGCTTGAAGAGAGAGAAAGCAGTTTTTTCACTCATAAAGAGATTAAGAGTAAAAATGACACCTTCATTATTAATATAACCTTACGTTAAAAGGACGTAATCAATGGTGATGCAAGCTTTTGGTACTGTGCTGCTAAAGTACTTCAATCCTGTCCTAAGAAGTGAACCTAACAAAAAAACAGAATTATTTAGAAAATCTGCCACCACCCAGTCTCCTCTTCAGGATAGTAACATGTATTAGAAAGCATGAAAGTGACAAATGTAATGTAGTCTGTCCTCTGTCATTTGGAATCAGGAACCCAGACAAATTTCAGCTATTTTAATAACAGCCTTTTCTGTGAACAAGGTTTGATAATTAAATATTTGGAGCAGCTGGAGTCACACTGCTCAGAAAAAAAAGAAAAGAAAGTCTTTAGAAATCTTTCATCAATTCATTGGCATTATAGTCAAATTATTTTACTTATTGTGAAGGCATGAATTTCTTCGAAGACCACAGATGTGGTCATATCATCATTCCACTTTGTTATTAAGCTATTAAGAAGACAGCTATACTGTTGCCATATCTTTATAGTCAAACTCAATAGCTTAAACTATTTAGTGGTCTGTGTTAAATAGGCCATTATTATATTAAAAAACATCGTTAATATTTGAGCCAAAACTAATCATTTTTATTGAAAAAATCTAAAAGCAGCATTGCAAAAGTGACTTCAAATCATATTAAGCAACTAAAATAGTAAATCCCTTCAAATTTTATTTCAAAAATACATTGAATAGTTTGATCTCCTTTTAAAAGTCACCCTATGGTGACTTTTTTATTGGCATCTGCTCACTTGGCAAGCATGTTAAGCACTGAACCAATGAACGAAATATTCCCCAGCTGTGAGTTTGCGTATATAAAACCTGCCAGTCCTTCCTCTTATAAACCTAGGAGATTCATAGATAAGTGGAAAGTGATGTGAAATGACCTTCTGGCACTCCTTTAAATTATATAGTTAGCATCTGAATGACACAAACTTGGCCTTGAATTAGAAAAGCAAACCAGAAGTTAATAGTCATAGAACTAATGCTCACCTCTATTCTCCCAAAATCTTAGACTGCAATCTCCAGCTGTTTTATGGAGTGCAGGTAGCACAGTAATTTATGTGTACTTAACAGTATGATAAAAAATATATGCACTATCTACCAGGTATCTTCAATATACAATATATTGCTACTAGCCTATCCATATCTGAATTAAGTAGTTAGTACTATTGCTCTGTGTTTGAAATACAATGAAAAATAAAAATCTTTGGCACAACGAGTTTTGTTAGAACTTGCAAAATATTCTTCAAAGAAAGAAATTTTTACATCAATGGGAAAATAATTTCCTAGTTTGCATATGTAACCTAAATTCTTGCATTATAATTCATTTTTAATGAATTTAATAATACCAAACTGAAAATATTTCTATTTTAAGTAGCACTTTAAGGTATATTTATTATATATTCTGGAGAAGAAAATGCTTAATACTTGCTAAAAAAAAAAAAAAAAAACAAAACACCCAAAACCCACAACAAAAAGTATTTCCAGCATATAACTAATCCTGCCTTTCATTTTCTTTTTCCACATGGCAACATAAATCCATTATGTATTCATTGTGTAGACAGGCTATAGGTCATGGCTTCCTGTTCCTGTAGAATATCTAACATAATGCAGTCCATTACCTGAAATTCTTTTTGAGTATGTGATCTAACACTATTTAAACTTTTTTGTTATTATCTAATACACACTTAATAAGACACAGATTTTGTTCACCTCCAGTGTTAGATTTAAAAGATTTGAGGATGAGGAATCACTAAGTAAAGCGTGAATTTGAATCATTTAAGCTCAAGCCCCTAAACTGGCTGCTAACTGAAATGTATCTGAAATTGCCAACCTTACCATATACTCACAGGATAAAATCATATAGCTATATGTGTGCAACGTGACTACTGGATGGATATAGATTACACTAGCAGCAACGTTGTCTAATTCATTTAACCTGCAGTAGCTGCCAGAACAAATATGACAAAATGAGGCTGTGCTGTTTCTTTTATATTACAAGGAATTTATCTCCTTCCAAAAATTGCAGATAGATGTTTTAGATGGGATGAATCATGCTGTGGGAATATGTACATGTCTCTGTTGATTAGAGCAAGCATCTGAATGGCTTAAAGTAGATATCTAACTTCCATAGTTAGGTACCTAACTAAACCAAGAGGAAATGTATCTCACCAAAGGGATAAATTACATGTATACACAACCTATTTTCTTTGCATGCAGGCCTAAACCGTATATGCACATAAATCAGCAATGTGTAAGGGCAGCTCTTCAAGACAAGATACATTCACAGATTCAGAACATCCCCACTTGGATTATACACACTTGGATTAAAACACAAATCATGTCACTGACCCCAAAGGTCCAGATATTACACTTGTGGATGAAGATTTTTTTTTTTTTCCATTAAGCTTTTCATGTCCATTTATTGTGCAGAAGATAGACTTTTAAGTTTTCCTATGTTTTTGGCTCACCACCTGTACATTCTTTCCTTGCTAAAATGCACATAATACAATGACCCAGATTCTACCCATTTTTATTGTATTTATTACATAGTTATGTAATCTTCTTACTTTAAGAAAGAAATGAACTATGCCTTAAAAATGCATTGTACATTTCAAATAGTTTATTTTTTATATTAAATCAAAATAATAACGGAAAATAAATTCATATTCAGTCATTCAATGCACATTGAATGCACATTGAGAATATTCAATTTCCATTATGGTGGTAGGGTGTATCATTTGTTTCTAGGACAATGTACACAACCTACGTATTTTTCTGGCTCTAGGCAACCTGATAAGATAAATTCTTATCCCCCTTCAGTGTTCTCCACTAATTCTCAAAATTAACTTAACAAAAGAATCAAACAAAAAGACTTGTACCCACCACAGTTAAGCCCACTCAGAGAATTTTCAAATCGAAATAATATTCTGGCAATGGACTAAATTAACATAAAGCAGCATTTACACCAATGTTGCAAATGTTTCCTTTCCATACTGATAATACATCATTAACAAAAAAAAAAAAAGAAAGAATACTTTGCCAATTGTACGTCTGATTGCATATTAACTTAATTAGGCTTATTGTCTCTGGGATGAAAACCACTTCTGTGTCTGCCTGTTTGCACAATGACGTCTCAGTTCTGGCCAGAGTTTCTAAATTTGATCACAGATGGTTACACTGCTGTTTATGTACTTTTGAATGAAGCTTAGTTAGCTGACTGGAGAAGACTGCAGAAAAGGACTTCCATACACTTTTTATGCTGAGCTCTCGAAGCTCAGTTTTAAGAATTTACTAAATATGATTCTAATGTTTTAGGATGCTAGTACAAGATCCTTTGAAAATCTTGCATTAACAGAATGGTGTTAAAAAGAGAAATGACAACAGGGCAACAGAGTTGAAAGAATGCCAAGAAAAAAGGAAAAGGGACGTGAACTTTCTATCATCTATTGGTTTTACTCATACAGCAAATACTTCTTCCTATTGTTAATAATAAGTATTTGTATGTACATCCTCAGTATTGCATGACGTTCACTCTATACTTCAGAAAACTGAGAAAATAAATCAGAAAACTGAAGTACCATACTCCTAATCTAACCAGTTGTCATGCTCAACTACATTTCATTACGTTTCTGGATTAAGTGATTCATCTTTTTAAAATATTTTTAGTTTTTATATGAAGTGTCCTGTGATACAGTCAGCTTTTCTGTCTTTATGACAAATTCTTGTAAACAGATATGCAAAAAGTAAAAGATTTTGTCTTAAAAAGTATAGTTTAATGATTACCTGGAAGAAAAAATTTTTCAAAATGCACAAATAAATAATGGTCACTTTTCTTGGAAGTCATGTGATTCTGAAGTTGTTCTCTTTTTGGGAAGGAAAGGTGGGATGACTTACATTTTATAAAATACATGGTACAAGCTGGACCATTGTCCCTTTCTCCTGAAATTAGTGTCTTGAGGCTTTATACAACTGGGCATACAAGCATTTGGAGCAGTCTTTGTGTTTCACTCCATTCTGCTGACAAGTAATCACTGTCTGGACAATGCAGTCCCACTGACTTTGAAGTGGTTACTTGTATGAAAGGAGGGTAGGAAACAGAATAAGATTCCTGCCTATGGTAGCATTTTGATATTTCAGATCATCTTCTGTCCTCTCTACCTCCCATTCAGCAAAACATTGCTTAATTCAATAATTGCTTAGTTCACGGTTAAAAATATTAAAGCTAGATATTCAGCCAGACATTTCCATCCATTTTAATTTAAGATGGAGGGTTAAATCCTCCACATTTTAAAAACGTAAGTCCATACATGTCTGCCACATAACTGATGGATTCAAGTTATTAAAAGCAAATGTTTTACTTTAACTTTACTTTAACACAGCTAAGTACTATCATACATACCATTTGGTTATTCCTTCTTGATGTGAGGCTGTCATTTGGGACATTCTGCTACTTATGATCTGTCCTTGCCTATCTTTTTTTCTTTCCAAATGTAAACTGAGTTTGAAATCAAATCAAACAGTACTGAAATAACTCTAGTGTGACAGGGCTTTTAAGCTGTCTAACAATTCTAGATGCAGTGAGCTGTCTAAGAGAAAACACGTGTTGACAACATTGTTTGCTCAATGTGTGTCTTCACTGGCAGAATAAAAGTTGTACGTGTACCTTCCAGTACTTGCAAAAAATTACTCTTGAAGGATCTAATAAATAATAATAACAACAACAATAACAATAACAATAATAATAATAATCCTAAACCCCTGCTGTTTGGCTCTATTTGTTTCTTCTCTCCGTTGCTTATTTACAATAATTCTGGGCTATCTCATAACACAGAGATTCAAGAAAAGACACAAGGAAAAGCTGAAAATGGTATAACTGTATGATAGAAAGGTATCTGTGAATACAAGCCAGTTATTCAGGAATTGAAGACAATAGTGGATTTTAACTTCCCTGTTTATATTAAGCAAACTGGGTCCACCTTCATTGCCAAAATTCTAAGAAATCTTGTCCCAAAATGTCATGCTTATCAATAAAGTGCTTGTCATTTTTTTAATATTATATTGTGCTGTAAATGTAAATTAAATGTACAGTCTCCATAGAAATTAGACATTTTCCCAATTATATACAAGGTTTTTAGCTTCCTTGTAGGAAAAAAGAGCTCTGATTTAAATTTCATATTTTTTGATGGCCACTCAGAATTGATACTTAATTTTCTGATAGCATAGCTCATAAACCGCACTTGCACACCTTACTGTACATGTTCAATCTTTTAGCTCTAACAGAAAGGAAAACCATTTGCTGAGGCAAGTTGATATAAAATTTATTTTACTGTTAAAAATATTAACTTAAATGGAAGTATAGATGACACTGTTATGTAGAGCAGAGCATACAAACTAATTCATGTGCATCAGGAAAACAAAATAAAATCTTAAACATCTGCATTTTAATTGTAGCCAGTGCTGGATTTCAGTGTTGAACAATTAACGACCATTACACCATTTTAAAATATCAGTGGGAGAATGTCAAAGGAGATGAGTCTTCCATGTTTACAAAAGATTTTGCCTGTGGCATACTGTGTGTTTTTGTGAATCATTTATCTTCTAGCTTAAACCTGTCATGGTATGAAATATTGCAACTGTGATTCTGCATGACAGAATAATGAAACATTGAAAAAAAGTCCATGCTGCAATGACTTTTTCACAGAATTTTGGGCTTGAGAACCTGAAAAGCTGCACATGAAATAGCTTTTCTTTTCACTCCATCAGAAACTAATCCAGGCCAATGAGTTCCCTTCTACACACCGAATATGCTATTCTGTTTTTTGTGTTTTTTTCTATATTGACTTGGTTTTAGCTTTTTTTTTTAACTGTGCTCTATTATAAGATCTCCTATACTGTATTGTATGGCAAAATAGTTCCTGAAGAGGTTCCATTCAGCAAATATTTGAATGTTGTATTTCACATTGAAAGTTGGAGCCATAGGAGAGATTATGGAAGAAGAGTTTTTGCTCTTTTCTTTAGGAAAATTACTTTAAATTATCTTATGTCAGCAGCTTTGCTGGAGTATCCCTTCATTCTTCAAAAAACCTGTTTCAACTCTTCATTGTTGTGAATAATCTCTGACAAATCTGCATGTCATGATGCACATTAGCAAGTGAATTCAAGATGAAATCCGGTGTCTTTATCCACAAAGTCCAGCATTTTTTGGGGACCATCTTGTCAGTCACAGTCTACATCAAGAACAGCAAGTGAAGACTCTTTTCTTAATGCAATGTCTTCTATCAGGACCCAAAATAATAGAGTTACAGGTAATAAATTCCTAAAACTGATCTTAAAGAGCTCAGCATTAAAAATTTATGGCTATCCTTCTCTGCAACTGTATTTGAATATATTGTGATGAGAAAGAGATGAAAGCTATTAGATAAAACACATTAATTACACAAATCTTTAAAATTTCAAACTGGGAATAATAATTATCTTGAGTGCAGAAAACAGGTTAAATCGATTGTCAAAATTACTTTGACTTTCTTAATGGTTGTTACTGGAATAATTTTTGTAATGATAGATTAAAGAAAGAGCATGGGTCAGAAAAAAACCCATATTAATAACTTACCAAAAAAAAAAAAAACCACCACTGTATAATTCAAATAAATATTCACATTTTAAAATTTGAGCTTTTGGGTGCAAGGAATTCTGCTCTTTATTACTGTAGAGTATCATTGGAAAAAACCAGCTAAAATGGAAATACTTGTTTTGGCCTATTCGATGTGTCATGTCCTCCTCATTTTTGAATGGCTACTGCCAGGTATGTTTTTTACCTTTCTCTTTCAAAACACAAGCATTCATGTTTTCTGTATTCACAAAAGTGGATTAAATACTTCCATGGTACCTGGCATAATTGTCAAAGTATGCTGTTTAAACACAAGAAAAAGAGTAAAGGTCTGTCCCGAGCTAGGACAGCCAAAGAGCTTGAGAGAAATCGCAGATGCTGTGTCATAATCATATCCCCAATTCGTCACTGAATCCCTGTATGGCAGGGTTAATCATATCCAAACCATGATTTTCCTTCTTCTTATCAGTGTTTTTATTTTTTTTTGTATAAGCTCTGTGAAAGTGTCAAACAGAATTCCTTAATACTGTTCTTAACATGCCTAGTGTGTAAAGAAAATGAGTATTTGTCAAATTATTCCAAGTAACTATGCAGAACAGTGCGATTTTTCCCCACTTCCATGTCTTGTTTTGGGAATTCTGTTTTTATTTCCGGAAATCACAAAATTATATTTCTATCTAGAATGTCAAAGATATGAAGTACAGAGCATTAATATTTTAAATAGCTTTACTGTAGTTATTTTAACTCTTTACATGTTGACATCTGTGTCATAAACTAAGAAGTATCAGATCTGATGGAAATGGAAGGACATAATCTTTCTAGTTATTAGCTAGGTCAAAAGCATATGCTTGTAACAGCTAGAAATAAATCAAGAATTGTGCAAATGTATTTAATTTTTTCTGAATGTTCTAGAGGGATAAGTAGAGATTCCCATGGCTTAGGAGACAATACTTTTAAAAACTTGTTTCTTGTTTATTTTGTAGTAGCCTATGCACCTCTGTTCCATATATAAGAACAAATTAATTGGATATTAAGGGAGTTCAGTCATCATGAGTATGGCAGATGGATACACAGCAGTTCAAGCATTGCCTTTAATTTCTATAAAATGTTTACAGAATCAACATGAAGGAAAATTAATAAATACACAGCCCCATCCACAGGCACCTGTTATTTGATGAACTGAAATGTGAGCAGTGGGTCAGAATAAAGTCCTACTTATCCAAGCATAAATCTGAAGGACGGATATTTAAAGAAAAAAACAATATTCAGTACGTGGCATACTGCTTACCAAGGAGTCAAAGTGAGCAACAAACTATCAGCTGTCATCATAGGCATTGTTTAAAATAAAGTGAGATAAAATAATTCATAAATCCAGAGAAATAAAACAGTGCTGTAAAAGCCCTGTCTTTGTGTGGGACAGGAGACATCTTTAAAAGATTCATCTAGTCATCAGAAAAAATGTTAGGATGGGAGTGAAGTTTTGATGGAGGATCTGGGAATCTACAAAAACCAGACAGATGCATGCTTCTCTAATTTAATTCCTCAGGAAAGACTATGCCATTGCCTCATGATGCAGAGAAGCCAAGGATTATAAGAACAATATTACCATACATTTAAGATAAACATTGCTTCCCCTGCTTACGTGGACTTACTGGAGCTACGCTACCCTTTCTAGAGCCTTGGCACATGATCTTGGGTGAAAAGAAATCTTAACTGGTAACACTAATATATTTGGCTAGCAACACAGCATTATTTTAACTTACATGTTGGTTGTCAGAGTGAGACAAAAATAAATGAACAACAGGAATTTCAAAAGATAATGGTAAATATAAGCATTTTGAGAAAATAATGCACTATAAAAATGATTAAAAGTATAAACAGAAATATCCATTTAAAACAGCTTTTTCACATTAATATGTTTAATACAAAAGCAATCACACAAATCATCCAGAATTGTTGAAAGTATCCAAGCAACAAAAAGATATGAATGAGACCACATCTACTTACCAAATTCCTTAGGAACAGTGATAGAGTAAACACAGTTGTGACCAACACTATAATTCTTGGGGTAGTTTGGTGATAATACAGTGCCTTCAGAGCCTGTTGACCGGCTTCCACAGGGTGCTAAAAAGTGAAGATAATCAGTTTTGAATAATACGATATCAGAAAAAAATCAGTTTAAAGTGATTTGTTGTATGTTAGTATATGCTATTACAGTAAATTTTATTACACTTCTACACCGGATTAAATCTGTATATCCTGTGAAGTACTGAGTATGCACAACTTCCTCATATATCAGAAGAGAATTGATGGCACTCTGCAGTTTTCCAGATCAACTATTGGTTTTCTTTACCATTATCAACCATCTTAACAAAATAATGATGTGCTTTATACACAGTATGCTATTATTCACAGCATACAAAACTATTATTCATTTGTTTGACGCTTTATACTCTGATAAAAGCATAGATTATGCAGCCCTTCCACACACTAGTAAATTCTTACTCATGCCAATAGACTCATAATTCAAAATAATGTACAGAACTACTGAAATAAGAAAGTCAGGATTCCTTGACTTAACATCATGTACCACTTACTTATATCTCAATTATTTATAACATTATATATATAAAGTTTTGAGCACTTTTCTTTATTATACAAACATCATGTTTATTCTACCATTAATAGCCATAATACTTGATAAAATGGCAGATAAATAACAATGCTATTTACTACAACAATGTATTTTTCTGAGGTTAACAATAGAAGGTAGCATTTGGCATTCAAAACTGTCAAACAAGAAACAGTGCTTTTTCTTCTTTTTCTTCATCAGATGTTCAGGTGCATTTATATGAAACAGTCATAGGTGTTAGTGTTTTCCTATGTCTATTACCTGCTTCTCAAACACACTGTAATTTAGTAGTTTAATCTATTACAAAGATTATGGCATCTATTTAGAATATTTATTCTATCCACTTTGGACTATAAAACATTTTTAATGAATTTAATGTTAACATATCTATTTAACAAATTTGTTTCCTCTGTTAAGACGTGACTTTCTAAAATAAGTACTATTCAATGTTTCATTTGCTAAACACAAAAAAATCTGGTTTTTGTCATATGCTCTCAAAACATTAATATCTTCTGATAGTAAGTAAGATGGTTTTCTTACTATCATTTCAGAAGATTTTATCTCATTACTTGTCATACTAAATACAAGCTATTTATTAGTGTAGCTACAAATCATGTATTTTAAAACTACTTTTAGTTAATTCACACAAAACATATGGCAGAATATACCATGAAAAGAAAACATCTTTTAATGCTAGCAACTTAAGGCCCTATCACTTTGAGCACGGATTTCTGTAATTTGCATTAACATGGGTTCCTTTCAGTATGGTGTAGCTGCAGAGTTTGACAGACTGTGTACCTGAAATGGGAGCAGATGGTACCTATTGCTCCCGTCTGCATATACAATTTGTAAATGATTTAATGGGCTAGTGTGAAAGTCATGGTATTTGAAATAGGTCAACAGAGGGATCTTGACTTTTGTTTATGCATGTGTGTGTGCATGTGGTAGATGTGGCACATATATTAGAGATTAGCAAATCAGTCAGGACCCAGAACAGGACATAGTCTTGGCAATGCTCAGTACAGCTTTACTGAGAGGCACCCAGTCTGAGATACGGAGTAAACACTAAGACTACCATACGTACACAGAATATTGTTTTCTATGGCTAAAAGAATAATCTCAGTGTCTTCCCTCAATCCACTGTCATGTGAAACATCAGAAATTCATGCTTTCTTGTGAAAATATATTTAGATAATAGAATTATTGGTACTTTTTGCCAAGAAGCAATAGAGTCTTGGCTGAGCCTCACATCCAGGGACTTATTTGCCTTGAGTTATTTGAAAAACACAAACTAGAAACTCTTCACTAGCTGAATGTGGTAAATATTTTTGATGAAAAAAGATTTGCTTACCAGCTTGTAAGTACTCAAGATTTTCTATTCCAGATTTTGGATGAAACAGAAGAGAATATGGAAGAATATAAGCAACTAAAGCACTAAAACTAGAGAAATAAGATTATCAAAAAGCTTACTACTTCTCCCTAATCGCATTTCCTTCTTTACTGTTTGTGAGTTGAATAAATGAGTTACTGCAACAAAGACCAATAACACTGTCCCACTCCAACATTCATATCATTATTATACTTCCCTAATCAGGAGATATACAATAATGTGCAAATTCAGGGTAAAATTACGATTCCGCTGAAGTCAATGCTATTGACACCAAAAGGGACAGAATTTCACCCTTAATTTTTAATAAAACTTGAAGTAATAGCACACATTAGCACTACTTAAAATTAAATTAATAGCTATATATTTAGTACTCAGCATATAGTGGACCATTACTTATAAAGTCTACATTTTTTATACCCCTATTCTTTTTTGTTCTTACAAGTTACGCAGTTAAGCAAAGCATCTGTGGTTTTACAAAACTACTAGTATGCTTAAAACAGAACAAAATAATAACAAAACCCAACAGTTTCTCTTAAATAAACATACATTTTTCCATTAATTCATTTAACTTAACATGCATAATTTTTCAAACAAATAAAAATAGTTTACTGCAAATTTTACAAGTTTTTATTCAATTTAGTGCAATGTCTTACACTACAAAATATTGATATTAATAGTTGTGTATCTACAATCAACAGTGACTTTTGATTTATATTTTTACTAAATATGTAACACGATGTTATGTTGATGTAACACTATAATATCGATAACACACTAATATCAAACTGATGTCACTAGGACATTTTAAAGCTAGGAAAACTGAGAAAATAATTATGTTTGTGTCATACACAAGAATTTAAGAAAGCAAGTACACTTTCAAAGTGTTCTTGATTCTCTGAGGTAGAATTATTATTTAACTACATATATGTCTAGCCAAAATATTTCACAATATTTGGAAGGTAGTATTATCACAGCTGGTATAAAAATAATCACACAAAATAATTTCATTGGCAGATAAAAATGGTAGACAAATTTCTTCTGAACTTCCAAATTACAGATACTTTTATTGTGGATATCAATCTGCAAATGTAAATGTGATGAAGCACCTAAAATTGTTTTGACAATACAATAAATATGGAACAATCTGATATACAAATATGTATTTTAGTTGCTGTCTGGAAATGCAGAAATACATTAGAAATAAAAAGACACCAAGAAATAGAGAGAGAGAGAGAGAGAGCGCGCGCACCATCATACAGCTGGAAAGCAGTACCAAAGAAAACAATATAATGAAGAACATGAAAGGTTTCCATACTGTCATCTCTTCAGTCTTCACAACACAGTTTAATTATGGCAATCAAAATTGATTTAAAAATTGAGAGAGAAGCTCAGGCCAATATATGTTAATAGTATTTGAAAGTGGTTAGTTAAAACAAAGGCTGGCAGAAGCTGGCAGAATCCCCTTAGTAATTCAGAAACTTATCAAAGCATGGCCTGAATCATTAACAGAAACTGGAGAAATGATGACACTATTAAAACAAACAAACAAACAAACAAAAAACCAAACCAGAGAAATTCTAAGTAGCAACTTAAAAAAAAAAAAAAAAAAAGCAAATGTAGAAATGCAAAATCAAAAGCAACTAGCTAGATATTGCAGAAAAACTTAACAGATCAAATATCGATTGTGAGTTTCAATGTAACATTGCTGTAGACAAAGACAACTCTAAGCTAGGCTTTCATGTATTAGACATAGAAGGTAACAGTTCTGCTCCATTCAAGAGCAGTAAAGTCTCAGTAGGAACATCATATCAAGTTTTTGGCATATTAAAAATTCTATCATTATTATTATTATTCTCTTTTCTGTTCTATTAAACTATCTTTATCTCAGCCCACAAGTTTTTCTCACTCTCACCCTTCTGATTCTCTCCCCGCCCCACTGGGGAGGGAGGGAGTGAGTGAGCGGCTGCGTGGTATTTGGCTGCCTGCCAGGTTAAACCACAACATTGAATATGAGATATGCTTTTACATTCGGGAAAAAAAAATACAAAGGAGAATTGTTTTAGCGTAACTTTAGAAACAATGTTTGCTCTCAATTTAATGATTAATGATTATTAAATTTCAATTATATTCCTTTTTTCCTTATGCACTGTGGTGCACACTATTTTAAAAAAGTTCTATATAGTTTTCTTAGCTACTGAAATCATGTGTTGCTTAAACTTAGTTTTCTAAATTTATTCATTTTAGCCAAGTGTACGGAAAGTCTGAAATGAATTTTCTGATATGAACTGAGATGCAGAAAGTCAAAATCCTACATTTTTTTTGCTGTAGAATGTGATCACAGCTGATGGCTCCTTCATAATATTGGCTGTTATCCAAATAGCCAAAATATCATCTATTTGCAAAATTACTGCTTCCTTATTTCTTTTTCCTGTGTTTTTCTGAACAAATGCAATTAGCTGGAAATTAGACATATTTCTCTTTCTGTCCTGGGTGGGTTAATCCATGTCCATTTTAGATGGGTAGTAGAGTGCAGAAGCATATAAGCAAAATCCTGTGCTCCTATTTAAATTGTCAAAGTACTAGAGAGAAAATTAAAGAAAACTTGAAAAATGAGAGTTCCACTTTTTATAATCCAAAATTTTATTCTATATAATGTTTGCATTTCTAAATGTCAAGGTAGAGCTACACATCAGGAATTTTTTATTATCAAAGCCTGTGGCATGTAAATGTCAAAATATCTAGTAGTTAAGCATAATCAGATATTGTCGTGGTTTAACCCCAGACAGCAACTAAGTCCCACACAGCCACTCGCTCACTCCCCGCTGTGGGATGGGGGAGAGAATCGGATGGGTAAAAGTGAGAAAACTCGTGGGTTGAGATAAAGACAGTTTAATAGG
>NW_009224453.1:0-8499 GCF_000690835.1 Fulmarus glacialis | reverse complement strand
TGCACACAAGCAAAGCAAAACAAGGAATTCGTTCACTATTTCCCATCAGCAGGCAGGTGTTCAGCCATCTCCAGGAAAGCAGGTCTCCATCACGCATAACCGTTACTTGGAAAGACAAACGCCGTCACTCTGAACGTCTGCCCCTTCCTTCTTCTTCCCCCAGCCTTATATGCTGAGCATGACGTCATATGGTATTGAATATCCCTTTGGTCAGTTTGGGTCAGCTGTCCCAGCCGTGTCCCCTCCCACCTTCTTATGCACCCCCAGCCTACTCGCTGGTGGGTGGTGTGAGAAGCAGAAAAGGCCTTGACTCTGTGTCAGCACTGCTCACCAATAGTGAAAACATCCCTGTATTATCAATACTGTTTTCAGCACAAATCCAAAACATAGCCCTATACTAGCTACTATGAAGAAAATTAACTGTATGCCAGCCAAACCTAGCACATTCTAACAACTGAAACATCAGTGTGTTATCAACATTATTCTCATACTAAATCCAAAATGCAGTACTATCCCAGCTCCCAGGAAGAAAATTAACTCTATCCCAGCCAAAACCAGCACAGATATTAAATAATATGTTTAATGTATTAACAATTTATTGATAAAACTAAAAAATTAACCTGATTGAAATTAGGATGAAATTAGATGTCTTGTTAAATCCCTGTTTAACAGATGCACTAACAAATTTTGAATCTAAAATAGCTAAATTGCAGACAATTATTAATCTTAATTCTTCATTTTTCTACTAATACTGCAACAAATAGCTTTCTGTAAGAAAAATAATTCAACAGGTAGCTGTGGTATATATTAATTTCCAGTATGGTATAGTCTTCTAGACTCTTAAGTGATGTTTAATGCACTAATTTTTTCTTCTTAACTTTTGAAGGAAGTGTATGCGGCTCATGAAGGCCTCACTGAGTGATCACATTGCCTTTCTGCAGTAGGCAAAGACTTTTTTTAATGTTGCTTGCCTCTGGTACAAGGATCTGGATCTGACGTCTCGCTGGCTTAGTGTTCCCAGGCCGGTGAGGTGCCTCCACTCCTTCATGTCTCTCACTGCACCAGAGATCTCTGGCTCTAGTTGATAAATGCACTAGAACTCCGTGAGATAAATTTCCGGGGGTCTGGCTCACTTCAGAAACACTCACTGGATAAGCTTGTGGTTCCTTCATTTAAGTAATGTTTTATTTTCTCCTTGCCAATAAAATGGAGTTAAAGAAGCAGGCTATGAGAATGGAGACATCTAATAAGAGAAAATGCTAACACATTTTGTGCTAGAATAAAAGTCTTTGCAGTGAAACAGTCCCTGCTCATAACAGATGGAGGCGGAATAGGTCTTTGCAGTCAGCCTGTGCCTCAGCACAGGTTCATCCCTCTGAAAGAGCACACCAGAGTTATAGCCTCCACAGCTGAAAAATAGCAACTAAATACAAATTTTAAAATGCTTTTCAAGTCAACTGTCTGCAGCAAGACTTTGACATGATATTTAAGGAATTTCTGCAGGAAAACAATAATTTTAAAACAATTTATCTACCAACGTAATAAATGAATAAAAAATAAAAGAAAACTGGCAGTAAGCGAGTCTTCTGGGGGAGATCATTTCAGAGTCTTTCAAGTCTACTTAGATAGCAAGAGGAAAAGAGCATTACATGACAGATGTGTAGAAGTAAAAATAAGTCAGAGATTAACAAAGCTTAACACATTTTTAGCTACGATAGCAGAATTGAGACATTGATTCATAAGAAAGTATGAATGAAAGATGTGTAAGGATTACAAATCTCTTCATAAGAAAAAATCATCCCTTCCAATCGGAAACCATTTTTTTTTCTTTTTTTTTGGAGGCCATATATCTTCTGTATTATTTGTTTATTCACTTGTGCACTTTTTATATCTAAATTAAATTTCATTACTTATTTGGTTTAAGAAAGAATCATTCCTATTATGTGATGACGAGTGTGATGACTGCTTCTATGTCATTTGATAGACAATGCAGTTGAAGTCTCACTGAGAATATTTTTTGTTCCATAACCTTAGTGGACAAGGACATACTTAAACATCTTTTCATTATGCAGAAGAAGAAAATGTGAGGATGAAAGTTAAAATTATGAGCTTTCTTAGAACTCACTAACTTTGTGAGTTCATTTAGAACTGCACAGAACCAAGAATCTACTTATTACTAGAGAGCTCTTAAGTGATATCATCCCCTGGATCTTGTTTTGGTAATAAGACTCTCACTATTTTAGTGGTGGGGAGGCTGTAATGAGTGTATTACCCATCCAAAAATCTTTGATGTTGTCGTAAGCTGCCCATCTGCATGTCTCTCGAATGTCCCTTTACGCAAATGAGTTTTCTAGCACTAGCAGTGAATCACAGCTGCTATAAAGAATAAGCTTTTTCTTGAATTATCTGAGAATATTATTACAATATTAGAATGAGACCCTATAATTCCTTAGGTTTCCAAGTGATTGATGATCACTTGGTTTCCAAGTGATTTCCAATATTTTGAGTGTGTGCACGCATCAGCAGTTTGAAAGGAAACTTCAGTAACAGTTAATGAATTTAATTTTAAATTTGAGATCTGACAACTAATGATAAATTAACTAAAGTCTCTGTAATCTGCTCAGTCTCAGCTGTCTTTGCCATCATTGCTGTTTATGTTTGCAGCAAAGACTTTTAAATTAATTTTAAGAAGATAGAAGTCCCCACTTTTTGAACTCCCTTCCTTAAGTGATTCCCCCTTTCAATTTTCCACTGGACTTGTGAGTAATTAAATTTACCAGTGGATTGATACCTAGAAAGTAAATAGCAGTTTGCTATAACTGTTTTTGAGAGAAAAAAATCAAACTAGTAAGTTTCCTAGAGAATAAAATGCCCTGGTGCACCCAAACCAATATTAACTCTAATAAACGCAGTTCTGTGTTTAAAAGGGAAAAAGACACTAAAATAGAAACAGTAAGAACAGCTATCTCAATTCAACTATTTAAATACCTGAGTTAATTCAAGTAGGGTCATTCTCAAAGCAGTAGCAAATTAAATATGACAATTCAATACAGTGCAGTATCTCAGTACAACTGAGATAAAAAGAAATATACTGACACAAAAATAATCCAAGCAAACAACAGCAACAAAGCATTGCTGCTTTTAGATACATATGTGTAAAGCAATAAAGTTAAAAAAAAAAATAGATCTCCCCAGAGGATGATTCATCTCACCTTGTAGTATTTGGGATAGACATGTGCAAGTGCCTGTCTCTCCCAAATGGTGAGAAATGTCTTTTAAGATTATTGTAGATGAGGCCGCAGATTGTATTTCTTAATTCTAGGTTTCTAATACACAACAGTCAAGTCATCTAGGCACTCTCTATGACCAGCAGAGGGAAAAACACATTCTATTATTCCCACTCTGGAGAACTCTAGTTCTCAGTTACTAACCAAGATGTTGAAGTATCAGACTAAAAAAGGCACACATGAGAGAAAAAAAAAAACAACAACAAAGAAAGAAAACAAACCAGAACCATCCACAATCCATGAGTACAATCACATTCACATTAGAAGCAAACAAAAATAATTAATTCATCCCAGAAAGTGAGAAACAAGGACCCAACTCCTGAAACACAGGAAAGAAAAACAGGGTAAGAAACAACTGTGAATAGTAAAATAAACAGTCAAAATAACTGGTCTATGGAATGAACAGTTATGAGCACAAGTACCAATTAAAAATATAAAATAAAATAATAATACAAGATTGGCCTTTAAAACAAGCAAACAGACAAAAAATAAAAATATAAATACCCACAAAACTCACTAATCTAATCTAGACTGCTTTTGCTATACCTGGTAGAAAGGGTTCTACATACAAAAGAAATACCATTTCTGTTAAAGCCAGTTACATTACTCTGACATTACCAACATTGCCTCTACTTGATTTTGAATAATAATGTGGCATGTCAGCACATATTAAGATATTTCAACCACTGGTTACAGATTTATATAATGTAAGACTAAGAATGGCCATTTTTATCAATGTGACCTCTTGCATAATATGAAGCGCAGAATTTCACCAGTGTTAAAGTTCAAACTCTTACTTCTTGGCTGAGCTAAAGAATACCTATGCAAACTGTTCACCTCTTTTATGTGTAGCTACTTTCTGATTATACTGTATCTCTTGCTAATTCTTGAACGATTGGTCATATTTAAAGCAAGATTACAACAATTACATTTCTAATGTTCTCTGCATATCCATTGCAAATCAAGCTTTCGGTACACACAAGGAAAGCAAATGTCTAAGACTGCAGATAGACTAGGAAGGAGAGGGAGGAAAAGAAATATATGAAAAAGAGGAAGGTCATTGTTTAAAATAACACAGTCTTGACAGTTTCTGTTCCAAGTGTATACAGCGATAACAACAAAACTTGGAAAGACCCCAGCTTCACAGTTTTCATCAGACTCCAAAGAACACCTTTCTTTCAGAGCTGATTTTGTCAACAGTAGTAACGTGATCTTGTAAGTGTGAACACACATTTAGATGAACATCCTGTCTATGTCTGATTTGTCCATAAAGATTTTTAATAAAATTTTGAGTCTATCTTCAGATAATTTCTGGGGTGCCTAAAATCTTCTTTTACTTAACCTTCCTTTTGATTTCCTTAACCCTCCTTTTGATTCCTTGTATTTTAAATAGAAAATGAATTCAGTAAGTTACATGTGATAGATTTGCAATGAACTGTACTGGTTAGAAATGGTTTAAAAATTTAGAAAGGAACTATTTCCTTTTGAAATCCTGTTCTGATAAATCTAATATTTGGTATTTTTTATTAGTTGAAGAAAAACAGTCATTAAAGATAATATGATTTTTGTCCTGAGTAGTGGCTGTAATTTTTAGATGCATAACTGCAACATCATTCTAAATTCAGTTGAGTTGCTAGACTGAAATGCAGGGGAATATATATATGTTACCCACATGAAGCAAAAGTTAGAAAATCACTATCCTGTTTAGAGTACATTGAAACAACTTAATAGTTTGTGCACATCTTTAGTTAACAGCCTTCACTTCTGAACATGCCCAGGACTAGTCTATGGAAGTTAAACTGTCCGCAATTAAATATTTAATTACAAGTATCTTTGATAATTCTGTTAAAGTATTGAATTGATACACAAAAAACAAGTATCTGTTCCCTGAAGAAGAGGAATCATAGCAGCTATTTTTTTTCTAAGATTTTTAATAGTTTTGAATTATGTTAATCGAGGAAGGTCTCAATCCCTAGGGATGTCATAAGACAAAAACAAAGCAAGGCTGCTGATTTTTTTATGTCTAGAAGACCTTCACATGTTCTTCACTTGTATCACTGGGATTCTCTAGTGATCAGCAATCCAAAGAATCTTATTCGCTGCATTTCAAATCACCGAGTTGAAGGCGGCATAAGGTACAGATTTATTTCTCAGTATCAGAAAAATAGTTTTAAGGCACTTTGATTCAGCTGTTTAAAAGTATTTTTAATTGCATTTCTCAGCAATCTAAGACTGGCTTAGTTCCTTGTAATAAAGATTACGGCTGAGAATTTCAATTTTATTTTTCCTTGAACCCCAAGCTAGGAGAAATAAACTCCTATATCTGAAGGCAAGAATCAAACGCTACTTTCATGTTATATTTTTTGTTCTAGTGTTATCACTGACTCATCAGCATATGTCTCATGTCTCTAGGATGTTCTATGAAGGAAAAAAAAAAAAAACAACTCTTTAAATATAATCCTGCTAGAATTTTACTAATCTGCAAAGGACTAGTCATAATGATTTCAAGGTAATTTACCTAACTGCTAAAAGCTAATTGTCTATCAGCAATTGGCTATACTTAGGGTTATTTCTTCTATGAGCATTTATCCTGCACTTAACAAAAGTGAAATTGATGCACATTTTACTCCCTAGTCACACAGTATTGAGGATTAATCTTTGTGCATTTGACTCTAGATTTGATTACAAAATATAATTTTGTGATATCTGTGAATTTTGTCATCTCAATTTTATGTGAAGTTGTATCAGATAGCACAATTCCCAGCACAAATATGTATGGGATCTTTGTGGTAACCTTCCTTTATTTCTTTTTTTTTTTTTTTTTCAGATAATGTAAAACCCACCATCACACCAACAACTTTCAATACTTACCTTGCAATCAAATATTAATCGTAACACATTGTACACATTGTGTAATACACATTGTATTACTTTTCCCTTAAAAAATAACCTTTCTTCATGGAACTCTGTCAAAAGCTTTTAAAAATTCAGTGATATAGTATCAACTGTTGTTAATTTCATTCATATGTTTGTTGAGCTCTCAGACTTCCCTTTAAGCTCCACATTCCTCTTCAAAAGTTATATTGATTTTTCTTCAACATGTTTAACCATGCATCTCCTAGTTCTCTTCTTTTTTATAATTTCTGCCAATTTTCTAACTGTGGAAATTGGCCACTTGCTCATCAAGGAATATTTTTGACATGTTCATCACCTTCCACTACTTTGATAGAAAGGCTAACTTAACCTTAAGGTCAACATTTGTACTTCAAACACTTCATATCTAGGCTCTTTCAGAAATACATGGAAAAGACTGTCTCATCCTAGCAACTTGCTATGGTTCTGTTTATTGATTTTCTTTAACATCTCTTCTATAACTGCTTCCATTTCAATACAGCTCCTTAGAGCCAAAGGAATGGTTCTAATGCAGGATCTCTTTGGTTACCTCAGTAATGTAATATAACATGTCAAACATGACATAACGTGACATGACATGACATCACATAACATAAAATTTACTTAGCTTTTCTGCAATAACATTGTCCTTGAATGTATTTTTGGTCTTGAACTTCTGTTGACACTTTAATAAGTTTCCTACTTTTCTCATCTTTGAAAAAGTGTATTAGTGGTTAGGTTAGGTTTACACGTTTTAAAGTTGTTTCTCAAAACCCTGTTGGCCACACTTTCTACTACCCTCTTTTGAACATGATTTCCTTTTCCTAGAATACATATTTTAATTTCTATTAGAATTCCTTGACTGTGTTGTTTCACCACCTCTTTTGGTGACCCTTTTAGATTTTACTTCATATTGGTGAGACTCTAAAATGGTATTTCTACATGATTTCCAGGTCACCAGTAAATACTTACCTTTTTGCTGTTGTCTTCAAATTCATTTCAATGAGTTTCTTAGTGTGATATAGCTCCCCATACAAAGTCAAAAATTACTTTTAGTTTTTTTCTCTTCTCTTCCTCCCAGGGTGTCCAATTTGAGTGCAATATAGACACTTTGGATACATTCTGAGCACATTATTGTCACATTTACTCTCATTGAGAAAATCTGCTCTGCTTTAGGCCAGCTGTTTCTCTATTCATTTGATACTTTTATCTTAATGCTGAAATAAAAAGATAACTGAATCACTAATATTTGAACTGAGGATAATTAAAATATCACTGTAATGTTCTCTGACCTTCAGTTACTTATAAGTGCTCTCAACTGTAACTCTAAATATAGCTTAATGTCTGAATATATCTTTTATTAAAAAATCACCTATGAACCAAGCCAGTGTATTTCCTGGCATGCTACATAAGTAAAGTTTTAAAGTACCAACCTACTCAGTAACTGACTATCAAAACAACAGAAAAATATAAAATGAAGTGCAGTACAACAGGGAAGGAAATGTTACCTTTTAAATTCATAACAATAAAACAACTTCTGCAGTAGTTGGAGTACACAAATGTGTGTTGGGTAGAGTTGTGATTCGTTACATTAACTTCTGTTAGCACACAGCTATGCTTCAGGATATGAGAAAGAAATATATAATAGGTTCCAGTGAATACCTAAAAACTAGAAGTAAAGTTTTGTTGTGGAAGATACTGTTCCTTCAATAGAGTGTGAGATCAGAAAAAAGCTGTTATGCCTGCAGCTTCTGAGTGAAATATCAAGAAACATGAGATCTAAAAGAGGTGGCTATCCTCTTTAAGCTGGACGATGATCTTCCTTACCATCCCTATAGTAGGTTGACTAACTGCTATATATATATGTAGCACAGTCAACAAGGAAAAGAAAACTGAATTCCATTTTGAAACAATGCAGTCTCGTAATTGCAGGTTTTTCTATTTCACAGAACCTTCTCCTAGTCCCTACGGTGATAGTCAATGTGAAGATGACAAAACTTGTGCAAAGAATGAAATATGAGTCTTATACATGTAACCACCAAGATATCGCACCTAATAAATCTTCTTCCAGTTGAGTGGCTTACTGAAGTCTTATTAGACAAGAGTGAGGACCTTCAGACTGCTGCCTGAGGTTAAGTTAGAAACATGCATATTTTTTCAGGCATAGCCAGTGCAGATGACTGGATTAGTTTCTTTAATTCCAGTTATTAATTAATTGACTTACCTTGATTACTGGCTGATACTACATAATCCTATCCTACAGTCTTTGGAAAATAAATATTTGTTTATCTGTATGAATCATAGAATCATAGAATCATAG
>NW_009224452.1:0-10996 GCF_000690835.1 Fulmarus glacialis | reverse complement strand
ATGATTCTATGATTCTATGGTTCTATGACCAAACACAGTCGTCAGCCGATCATCTTGCCACAGTGCCCTGCTAAGATGGAAAAAAGAAAGGTGAGTCCCAGAAAGTGGGTCTTGCCTCATAGTTGCCAGTGGCAGATCTGATTAAGTGATGGGTGTTGAGGATTACAGAGGTGCATTTATGTTAGCTCTGATTCCTAGTGAAGGAGACATGCTAAGAGAGTGTTCACTGTAAGTGAAGACAGCATTGGGCCATGGCTTGTCACCTTCACAAATCATCTTAGTTAACTAGCTTGATTTTCCTGTCTGCTACTGACACAAACATACTGAAACAAAATAAAAATTTGTTTCAGCTCTTGGTCTTAGCCTCCAGATGTAAGAGCTAGGTTTCCTAACTGTGTAGTCCATTGAAAATAATGATAGATTAATTAGACAAGTGCAAATATATTTAGGTGATGCAGCAATGTATATCTGCGAACATTTCCCAAACCCCACTAAATACATTTCTTTGGATTTTAGTATGAAGAGGCAGCTAAGCACAGGGAGAAAAACTGGGTGGCTCTTGGAAATCAGTGAGTTGAAAAGGAGATTAGTACATACAATGCAGAAGGAATGCTTGGAATTTAGGATTTGTTAATAATTTTCTTCTTAAAAATGAGGTAATTTTCATTCCAGAATTTTGAAAGAGTAAGCATATCATAGTGCAAATCCCGTGGCAAGAGTATGTAATGTGTTTACTGAGGACCATGCGGTCGTGTATAGGTTGAAGAGGGGCAGTGTGGTATCCTATTGCTTTCCAAATAGGAAAAGTCGTCTTTGTAACTTCAGATCCACTAGGGCAACTGCAGCAGTATGCAAGGCTTGTGAAAAGGTTCTGGAGAATAGAAGCTATGCAGCCAAATGGACAATAAGATAAAATGAAATATGCCAAACTAACTCTGTCTTTTCCAGGAAAATCATTTCTCTTTTCCAAAAGAAATGTGGTAGATCTACTATAAACTCATTTAGTGTGGTATCACATGAAGATTAAGTTAGCATGAAGCACATGGAAATTAGTAGACAGGTAAGCATTGGAGTAAAGAAAAGATGTCAAAGATTTGTGCTTAAAGAGGAAGGCCACGCTTTGGCAGGGTTATTAGCAATATTTCTCAAGATTTGGTCTGGATCTGCTTTTGTTTTATATTTGAAATCATGAGTGGCTTATACCAATCAAATCTGTGGATCACAAACTTGATTGGTGTCATCAACAGAGAAGAAATAAACTGTAATACAAGAAGAACTGATGACCTGAAAAACTGAGATAATAAAATATGATTCAATTTGATAAGAAGGTCAGCGAGAAGCTAGAGACTAATAGGGGTTTGTACCATCAGAGCTCACCAGCTGGAAATGATAGAAAAAGGGAAAAATGTGAATGTATTAGGTGATCACAGAATTAATATAATCCAGTAGTGTGATGAAATTATGAGAGTCAAGCAAAGTCTAGAAACATCAAGTGAGGTTTCCTAGTATCACAGCATCGTTGAGGTTGGAAGGAACCTCTGGAGGTCCAACCCTCCTGCTCAAGCAGGATCACCTAGAGCCAGTTGCCCAGGAAAATGTCCAGATGGCTTTTTAATATCTCCAGGGATGGATATTCCACAACCTTAGTACAACTAGAGAGTACAGTTAGGAAGGTATTGATGCAGGAAAACAGTGCTACCTTCCTTGGAAGTTTATACATAATTTGGATCACTTCTGCGTAAGGAATCTAGAATTACCGAGAATAATGCCGAGCTGCTTTGCGAAAGAAAACAAAGTGATTAGCCTTGTAAAAAGACCTGAGACATTTGGGTCTACAGATCCTACTTACAGGATAGGATAAAGGAAAGTAAGAGAAGGAAATTAAACTAATTACTAATATCAGCACTAGAGTAAAAGGAAGTGGACTAGCCTGAATGAATCTGGGCTGGAAATCAGAAGGTTCATAATTACGTGGAAATCAGGTTCAGGAGTTTATTTTTATTTTAAGATTAAAATTAAGTAGTTGAAGAGAAGGTTTTATGACACAATTGGCCTGCAGCCGCAATGCTTGTTCTTATTATTCAGCTGATCCCTGAGTCCACTCCCATACTACTTTCTCAACCACTTCTCTGCTTGCCCATGTGTTCTGTTGGTGCATGTCATGCTTCATCTCTGTGGTGTAATAATGAATGTATATACCATTCCCATTATTGTTCCCACTTTAACTGGTCTTTTTCCTCCAGGGTACGCCTATCTCCAGCCTCAGGGCCAATTCCCTCTCCTAATCTAATTTGCAGTTATGTCTGTGCTGCACAATCTTCCTTGTATCTGAACCACCTTGATCAAATAGCCCTGCATCTGCTGTCCATTTTTTGGAATCAGCTTACACCCCTGGAAGGTTTTTCTCTTTCTCTTTCACCAGGCATTTTGTCTCTGATCTTGCTTACAGTTAATTTTTTCTGCTGTCTCTAGTTTACTTGTCGAAACATTTTCTCATGACTTGCTTATTCTCCCATGTTGAAATTGGAAGGTTTTTTTCGTGCTTTATAGCTTGCACTGATTAAAGCAAAAACTGGGGACATAGGGGGAAATACCTGTTTTGAGTTCTGCTTGTGCTGCTGAAAAGCTCTAAGTGTGCCAGGGCCATGTATCAGAACTGAATCATTTGGGGATGGCAGGGTTACAGAACAGCCCTCAGGTGCACTGTCTTTTCTGAATGGCTGAGGACACTAAGAATCAGTCATGGACCTGCTGTCTGTGTTCTTGGCCTTGCTGTTCTGCTTTTCCTCCCAGTCCAGGTACATATTGCTAGTGTTTTCAGACAAATTATTAGAGGAGGGGAGGGATTATGCACAGAACTTCTCCACTAAGCAATGATACTCTGGCTACCGTTCCCAAGATTTACATAGCTCACTGCTTGTATCCTGAGCAATGTGAGAAGGATGGTGACTGGGCAATTTGCTCTAGCGCATGTGAGTGACAAGCATGGAGATTTGACTATGTATAACATCCCTCTGTCACCTAAGATCTCTTGCTATTCCATAATCAAATGCTATATGCAACTGACTGACATTGTGTTATTACCAGTTATTGGGAGTGGTAACCAGTGTTGTCCTGTTGGATATTATTGGTGTGTGGAGATCCCAAGCACTGTAATACTACCAAAATAGCAGTTGGAGACTTCAGCATTCAGACCTGGTTTAAAGAATGACCACAATCTTGACTGCATTACAATATTCAGTCAGGTTTTTTGCACACAAATACAGTTTCAAATCACTGCCATAAGGATCATCAGGCTGGGAGTTAAGGCACAGGTAAACAAGATTGTTGGCATTGTAGCAAATGGCATCAGCCAAAACAAACACATTCTTCGCCTAATCTTCATCGTTTCTTATATCACAATCAGACCACCACATAGTAATGTATGATGTTCAATCTGTATCTTTGTTTTTTGGATTTTCTGTCCTAGATGTTTTCACTCCAGCCTTACCCAGCGCATTCTGCACCCCACAACTTTTCCCTGCTATGCTGTTAAAACTGCATGTTTAGATAACTGTCTTAGCAAATCTTTTTGTGAGCAGTATGCTTTGACCAATCCTTCTTCAAGTCCTGTGCTACCCACTTTCTGCCTGTTGCCTGACATCTTTTAGGATAGGCCTGAGACAAGAAGAAAAATTGTGCCCAAATATGGCATGTCTAGGATACTGTGTAGCGGGAATTGTTAAAGCTTATGTATGCTTTTATGTGTATGTCTGATCTGCCCTCTTCTCAGACTCCTAATTGGTCAAATACAGTATGGGGTTGGTACAAAGTACATGGTGATACTAAGTCCTTGCTGTATCTCATGCCTCCATTCCAAAGCATGTGTGTAATAAATCTCTAAATGAAACATTACTGTAACTCAGTGTAGTTTTTAGGAGAAAGGGGCTGACAGAAATGGCAACAACAGCAGCACAATTGATTGTTTTGGCTGAAGGTCTTTCAAACAAATACAGCCTGAGGCAGATATTCACTTCAGAACAAACACTTCCGTGTGCAGTTATCCCACCAGTCCAAAATTCTTTAAAGACAACTTTAATGCTACAGTGGCATCAGCTCGTTTGTAAAATACATAGTTGTGACCTGGTATTTTGTTGTTCTGGCCCAAACAAGAATAGCTTAATCAGTTTCTTAATTTTTTTTTTTTAATTCCGTTGCTTTGTCACAGTAAGGGTGAGGAAATTTATTTAATTTCTTTTTTTTTTTTTTTAAGGTGAAGCAGAAAACATACTGGATACACAGAGCACTTTGCTAGAATTGCCAAAAGGACCGCTCACTTATGAAGATCTGGAGAAAATCAGAAGATCTCAGAGCAAGTTCTTCATAGAAAAATAGAGAGATGGTATTCAAGCTTAATATCTGAAATGTGATTATAATACTGGGTTTGGACATAAATTAATCATTAAAATTTTGAGAAAATTATGAGCTTTTATAAAATCAAAATATAATCCGTTTTTTTAAATCAGTACTTTCTAAAGCAATGATTTTCATATTGTATGTATCTCTTGAAAATATCCATTGTTGTTGTAGTATATTTTTCTTGTTTAGAATGAAATACTGCATTTCCACTGTCTAATTAGAGTCTGAAAATAACTTTCACCTGTAGTAAAAATGTCTGGTACTGACCAAACTCACTATAATCAACAAAAATAAGTTAATTGGTAGTTACAAATTTGTATAAATATGGTCATAATTTTCAAATCTATTTAAAGATGCACAGCTCAATTTGAAGTCAGGAATAAACAGTCAACTTCTTTGAAAAATAAGACACTTTTTATTTGCTGTTCTTTAGGCAGTAAACTCACCATCTCTGCTTCAAATTCTGGAATAAACAGCTTTTATCAGAAGTAGGTTCAGAAGTAAACACGTCACTTGCTAACTGTGTGTTTTACTCCTAGGAAAAACTGTATTAAAGTATAAGCAGAGATAATTTCTCAAAAAGAGAAAACAAATTATGTAGCTATTTCCTGAATCTTTTTCATGCTTGTTTGACATTCTGAAATTCAGGATAATTTGTTTACATGAAATCAGAGTTTCACTACTAAGATTAATATTAACTTAACGCTAACAGCAAGCAAAATTATTAATGTATGTTTTTTGAATGGGTAGATCCAAGGGGCCTTACAAGTACTGAAAAACTGAGGGATTTTTTGCATGCCTTTACTCTAGCATGGTATATACTGAGAATATAATTTTAGTATATTTTAGTGTTCTGATGTTACACTTGGGGAAAAAAAAATACATCCTTCCGTATTGGAAATCATCTTTAAAAACATATTATTTTGTGTTTTGGATGGAAACTCTTCTAGCATTAGTCTAATTGTGGAATGAAAAACAAATGCTCAAAAAGCATCCAATAATTAATTAAGCCTAAGTCTGTATTGACAATTTGTTGAGTTAAAAATTAAATTCCAGCTGGAGATAATGCCACAAATCTGTTTTTGAAGACTACTTGACTAAAATTAGAATATTGTTACAGTAAGACAGGTGAATATATAACAAAAAAAAAGCTCCTCAACGTAGAAAAAATTAATAGCACAGTTTACATAGCTGTGTAAGGTTGATTTCTGAAAGTGCATTCACTTCTGCATTCAATCACTTCTGTAATTGGTTCTGTCATCTGCATGCTAACGATGCATACAATCTGTAACAGATTTCAAATGTGATGCATTTAAATGTGCAGAGTGATAAAACAGGTTATAATAGCTCGTTTGGTTATAATAGCTTGGTCTACACTTTGGCTTTTTAGGATTTAAGGCAGTGATTTTAATTGTCTTGGAAGGTGTGCCTCAACTCAGCCTATGGTGCTACCCATGTTCTGCGAGCTCACAAAATGCAGCCCAAGACCATCTCATGTTTTCTGCCAGTCCTATAACATAATCCCTCACCACTTGCTGCTATATTATGTACTACTTTTAGGGCATATGTATCCATGCTTACTTGTCTTGCCTTGAATAACAGATCATCTACTACCTTTCCTCCAAGTTCTGAAGTCTACCTTGCTTTAATTTTGAAGAAGTTATAATAGCTTTTTATGCTTTGGTCTCTGCCATCTATTGATACTCTTTCTTGCAAGGAAGAAAAACAATTAAACCAGCTTGTTTTGTTATTTGTATGTCTCCACCTGTGCCTTTTAACCCACCTTTTTATCCTACGAAAGACGTTTTTACAAGAGGGCAGTTTTAATAGTGCATACAGCAGTTTTACTTACAAATCCTAGAAAATAAGGAAATACCCTAATCCTGTCCACTCTGAATTAGGAATTAGTATCAGTGTGTTTGCAATATATGGCTGGCTATGGTGTTGGATCAAGAGGCAGTTAAAGGAAGCAAGCAGGCTAAGCAAAATCATGACCCAGATAGCAGTTTTAGGAGATAATAGGATAGCTATTTATTACTCCATCCTAGCTAAGTTTGAATTTTTTTTTTCTCCCAAAGGTTAAACTTAAATCAATAGTGTTAATCCATTGCAAGACTCCACGCTAAAAAGTGGCGGAAATGGGGCAAGTTTAATTCAGTGTTACACAGTGAGTATCAGTGAAATTTATAAGGGAAAAGCAACAGGCTTTAAGTAGGACAGTGTAATACCAAATCCAGAAATGGATTTAAACAGGCACATAGAATGTGCCAAAGATCGTCAAGAAGTTAAGGGTTAGTCACCTTTACTGCTTTTATTTTTTTTACTGTTAGCTTTGCTTTTTTCTCGATAAATATATGCTTTTGTTTTGAAGACGCTCGTTCTTGTTACTGAGTAGTTACTCTACTGCCAGTGTATTAATCAAAATGCTTGCATGTGCCAAGCCCAGTCACATAAATACAGAGCTACAGAGTGGTTGAACTGTATGATTTCCTTCAGAGAACAATGAAGGAAGGCAGGAAGGCTTACCTCTGACAGGGTCTACTTCAGGGAAATAGATGTTTACAGCACAAGTTGCCCGTAATCATCATACCAGTGGTACTCATAGAAATAAATAAATAAACCCCCTAAAACATCCTGCTCCCTTCTGTCATTGGTGCTCAACTGGCTTCATCTATAAGAGTTACTTTAATGTATCACAGCAACTGTCTTTGTTTTAATGAATCATTGGGGAAGAGAAGGAGAACAACTGCAGGGGGAGCTTGTTCTGACCTGAGGGCACTACTCTTACCACCTTAATCCTGTTGGTTTTTCTGGTCTTAATGTCTGATAGCCATGTATCCTGAATCAGTGTCACTCAGAGCAGGATTCTTCTGGGAAAGTGAGAAGTAAGTCATGATTAGGATGTCAAAATTAAACTCCTTGTGTTCTTCTCATTATGGGTATGTCTCATTTAGAATCCAAGAAAGTGCACACTACTTGCGAGCCACAACTGCCTGCCCCGCACTTCTCTTGTTAATCTGTTTTTGATAGGATACATGAGTATTGTTGAGAAAAACAAGCAAAGTTACTTTAGGGGTCAATTTTGGGACCCTTCCTTTATTCCTTAGATGAATGATTTAACTTTTCTGAACCTTTCCTTATGGTAAGGAAAGTTAATTCTTACAGCCCCTTCCTAAATGTTTTGAACTTATGACTATGATGCATATCACTGCTTTTAAAAGTAGAAGGGGAAAGCATTTATGTGGGCATACACAAATGAGATCATTTCTGCATTATTATTTAATTGTTTAATCAGTCTTGGAATTCATTATATAAAAATGCTTGGATTCCTTTATTTTTCAACTGTTAGCTTTCTTAAAGGTGAAAACTACTTTCTAAAACCCACAATCATCTTCTGATGAAGCCCTGCATAAGATAGCTGGATAACACTGGTACTTAGTCACTGATCACATGCATGCATTGGTATTTCACATTCTTGCAGAATCCTGTCTAGTCCTAAGCAAAATTAAGAAATATTTTAAATTCATGTTTGGGCAACTTTCAAAAACTAAGTAGTTCTTGCAGCAGTGAATTGCATGAATTTGAAATGAAGTCTCTGAAAAAAGACTAATGAAGTCTGTGCATTTCTGTCCTACATCTGATCTGTGTAGATTGTCTGACATTTAACGTATGAATAAGCCTTTCAATCAAGGTATTCGAGGCTATCAAGGTATTATTAAAGTGTATCTTTCTTATTTAGCCACCTGTTTTCATGAAACATCCTCTACCCTCTATAAACTTCGATTGCTATTGGCCAACAGATTCAAAATTTAGTGCCAGGGAGAGAAACAGTACAATCATCTTTACTTTATTTTAGGAAACTAAAAAAACCAAAATACTTGCATTGAGAGAGTACGCTGGATGTACCCATCTTGTGAGATCATGCAGATCACGAATGGAATTTCACTTCTTTGCTCTGCTTTTGTGTGCTCTTTATAATACAAACAGTAAGAAGGTGGATAGTTACTTCAGACTGGTTGTATTTAAATTATTTTTCTTTTGCATGTATTGTTTTGAACAGAAGTAGTTTTTCTAGCTATGATGAACAGGTAAACAAACCTAGCTTCTGACTTGATTTAAATTCATGGCAAATTACAGATTGCCAGTTAGGCTTTTCTGTATAAAATCCTGTATGATTTAAAGTTATATGACTAACATAGTAAGTTTCTTTATAACCTACTATTCAAATCACAGTAGATGTAGTCAAAAGCCCTAGATGCAAAGGCAATGTTACTAAAATATGGTTGGAGGGAAAATACTGAGCAATACACCCTACTAGGGAAACTGCATTAAGCATAGTAACATTAAGCAATGTCAAACTACTGCCAGCTCATTCAGATATGATCCTTAATAAAACTCATTAACTCACTGCCTGTTGTTGCAGTCTTTAATCCTAGCAAGAGAGCACTTGTAGCCTATGCTTTTCAACAAGAAGAGTGATGAAGAGTGCTGCAATGTGGGCTCC
The DNA here is from genome assembly GCF_000690835.1 of Fulmarus glacialis. Classification (NCBI taxonomy): domain Eukaryota; kingdom Metazoa; phylum Chordata; class Aves; order Procellariiformes; family Procellariidae; genus Fulmarus; species Fulmarus glacialis. The sequence continues at coordinate 2,094 of NW_009224452.1, read as the reverse complement.
CCTGAAGAATTATGAATGTCTTGAAAAGATATTCCCTCCAAGGCCTCTTTGAAAACTCATGCTCTATCCCTTACCAGCAAGCACGACAGAAAGCACCGAAAGTATTGTTTTTCATATTCGGTAGCCCTGATGAAGAAGCATGTGAGGTCAGAAAAACTGTTTTGAACTATTCATTTTCCAGTCTCTTCAGCACTTGCATTTAGCAGCTGTAGTCAGAGGTTATGTGCTTCAGACAGTTGCAAAAATTAGGTTCTTACAAAAAAAAAATAAAAAGGTGGCCATCATAATGCCTGCCTTTGCTTAGGGAGAGTTAGATGTGGTGCCACAGTAACTGATGGTCCAGTTAAATTTGAAACTAACGCATGTGGAGAGTCAGGAGTTTTCTAGCTAGACTGACAAATCAGCCTGCTACTTGGGGACCTTTCTCGAAATTCCCTGGTAAAAACTCTTAGAAAGACGTATCTGACATTTTGGTGGTTTTAAAGACGGGATCCAATATTGGGCATGGACATCCAAGTAGGGTATAAAATAAATTATATAAGTTTAGACGCTAAATAAGTCACCAGGTCAGTCACTGCCCAACTCAGGAAGCACCTTCCTTATTGCCCTGAAAGTCCTGGTAGTGCTCTTGCACATGACTACAGCTCTCCAGTCACCGAAAACAATTCCCTTGCCTAGAAGACTACTTGCAGTCCACGAGTAAGTTCACCTGATATGATGGGTATTTTCAGAAAAGGTCCATGACACCAACAAGATCAAGCTGCTGCTCTCTTTAAAAATGCAAGTTGTGATTATCCCTGCACAACTTGTCTGTAACAGAATAGCAGTTAAGACTTTAACTGCAGGAGAAACAGATCGAGGTTTTGTTCTTCAGGAATTTCAGATTGGCAGCCTCCACTTCTGCGGATTGCATCCTAGTAACAGCCTGGATGACAGTTAGTGTCTACTGTTGAAGCGGTACCACCGTCTAAAACATTTAAGACTGGACCAAAAAAGAAAGTCCAAGTATAGACAACTTTGCAGTTGCTCACTATTCCAGCCTTCCACGGCCTCTTTCTAGATCCAGCTCAGTGTAAAACACCGAAGTCCTTGAAAAGGTGATTGGAGTCTATGTCTTCTTTGCCAGCACAGGTGAGTCATTTACCTTTGTATACTAAGCTGTCGACCCATGTTTTCTTTGTGCTCTCCTACATTGAGTTCTGAGGGTTTTTCTCTATACACAAACAATACTCAAGGATAGAAACATAGGTCTGATGCAAAAGGATCTATAGACAACAGCTTCATGGTATTTTTAGAGAGATGAACTTTTCTGGTTTTCCACAGTATGACTGTTTATGAAAGGGGACAGCAGCCACTTCTTGTCCTATTGTGCTGAAAAAAAAAGCCCAAAAGCAAAGTTTACTTTCACAGGGCACAAAGTCCTGCCTGGTGACTCCAAAGAATGGCAGCCTTGTCAGCAAGAGCCTGCTGGGGGCTGCTGGCGAAACATATAGGTGTGGAGCTCCACATCCCCTGGACGCACATGTCGGAGCCGAGGCGTCTCTGACGCTCAGGTGCCTATGGCTGCCACTGAGCGTGGGTCTCAAGAACGACAAACTTGAGAGGAATTCAGGCTTTTAAATCCCACCTCAAGTGTCCACAGCTTAAGTAGTTCTGCGGAAGTGTGTTTACTTCACTTGCTTCTGTCTTTTTGCTTCAGCCGAAGTTTTTAGGATGTAGGAGGACTTATGCAGATTCTAGACCTGCAAGGGCAAAAGCAGATGGGCAGAAGCTTTTCACATTCTGAGTCGTTCGGGAGGGCACCGGCAACTGGTAGTTGGCCACAAACAGGAAAAGCTGAGGCGGAGGCGCCGTGCTCGGCGGTTTTTTTTTGGGGGAGCCGGTCCCGGGGTGGGGGGGAACCCGGCAGCCGCAGGAGGGAGGCCGAAGGTGGGGTGCACCTTCACCGAGGCGTGAGGAGCCGCGACAGCAAGCAAGGGTAGAAAGAGGAGGGAATCCTGCCCCAGGGCGCCTCGACGCCGGTTTCACGCAGAGAGACCGCCCGGCGAGGGCGCTGCCGGCGCCAAGCGTCAGGGCCGGGGCGGGGGCGGGGGT
>NW_009224451.1:0-869 GCF_000690835.1 Fulmarus glacialis | reverse complement strand
GGCAGTATGGCTGGTCATGTGGTTGGACTCCAGTCCTGAAGTGCCAACAAGGAGCACAGAAATACCAGTTAAACAGATTAGAGTAGCAGCCCCCTTCTTTGCAATTGCAGCATAATGGCTTCGTCCAAGCTCCTCAGGCTTTCTCTCTCCAGAGTCGAGCTCTGTTGGGTTCTTCTTGCATTTGGTGTCTCTTCAGAACTGTCCTGGTTTTGTCTGTGATGGAGTTAATTTTCTTCCTAGTAGCTGGTATAGTGCTGTGTTTTGGATTTAGTATGAGAATAATGTTGATAACACACTCATGGTTTAGTTGTTACTAAGTAGTGTTTACAGTAGCCAAGGACTTCTCAGTTTCCCATGCTCTTTTCCTTTGTATGCTTCATCCGTGTAGTACGTGACAGAGTGAATCTTGCCATTGAACTCCGCTAAGTCACGCTTTTATAAATTTCTATTAAAATCACTTTCTGCTAATACCGTCAACAGTGATTCTTTGAGCGGCCTTTAAACCACTCATTCGTGACAAATTGGCATAGTTGGCAGGATGGCAAGTAGTGTCACTGATTACTTACAAAAACATGGAATAAGTCCGAGTCCCAAATTCCTGGATGAATGGGCTCGTGATAATTGGCATGACTGGGAAGCTGTGGAAAAACAATTAAACGCAGCCAGGGGCCATATAAGAGCACTTTTACCCTTCCGATTCTCTCCCCCATCCCACCGGGGGAGAGTAAGTGAGAGGCTGGGTGGGGCTTAGATGCTGGCTGGGGCTAAACCACATCAAGAATCAGCAAGAAGCCATGGGGCAGGTCACCGTGGTGGGGACCTTGTACTGAAACACTCCTTGACTTCTGTTGACCACTGCTTGCAAGCAA
>NW_009224450.1:1116-1983 GCF_000690835.1 Fulmarus glacialis | reverse complement strand
TAATAATATTGCATGGCCAGAGAGGAAGCATCAGTGGAACGTCTGCAATAGTTCTGCAATATTTCCAAGCAATGTTTCTGTCTGAATAATTAAATACAAGAGAGAAGCCAGCTTTAGGACGGAGATCTCTACCCAGATGCACTGAAAAAGAGTCCTAAAATCTGATTTAGGGTTGGGAGACCCTAAATGGGGGAAATGCAACCTGTACGTGAGCTCTGAGGAGGGAAAGGGTAAATTCGTGTGGCAGGCACGGGGCGGGCTCTGCCCTGAAACGATCGGTCAAAGCAGTGAGATAAAAAGGGTGAGAAGCCCCAAAACAGGGCTCTCTCAACAAAACTTAAATTACTGCAATTAAATATGAGTCTAAATAAACATGGACAGTTAGTTATTTATAACTCTTTTGGCTCCTCACCGTCCCCTGGACCCAGCAAGTCCTTAAACACCGGCCAGGAGCATCTGCAGAATTAGGGCTGTAACTGGAACTTGCTGACACAGATGAGGTGAGAAATGTATTTGTTTTCTGACTAATTTTAAAGATGGGTATTTTCTGTGCTTCACTTGAGGGATGAAGAATATTATGATGTATATTTCAAATGAGCCATTGCAAATGCCATTTATTATTTTCCTGAAATCCCATTCCATTTAAGTTGTCACAGCATGGGGCCCGCTCGTGCTCCTTCCTCGCTTACTACGGCAAAAAAACCCCAAAGCGTCATTAAAAAAACCTACCACCAGTTCTTTTATTGTTTCAAAATTCAAAGGACAATTCTCAGACAATTCTCAAAAAAACAAGTTTAACAAATGCAGAGAAGAGGGGGAAATATTTTATATTAATCATCGGCGAGGGAGGCAGCGTGATGGAGCGGT
>NW_009224450.1:673-1085 GCF_000690835.1 Fulmarus glacialis | reverse complement strand
GTAGGGCCGCGGCGGTGACAGCCCCGCGGCCCCCAGCGGCAATAGCGATTCACATCTCCGTTTCCCAGATCTCCAGGAATGTGCCTCAATGCCCCGTGGACGTGCCGAGGCTTCAGCCCCGGCCGGCTCAGGGGGAGCAGCACCAGGCGTGGGGCTGTGCCCCCCGGGGCCCACGCCTGCCAGCGGCCCAGTCCCAGTGCCCAGCCCCAGCCCAGTTCATCCCCGTCTTCGTGCCTCCCTGTCCCGGTGCCAGCCCCATCCCGGTTCATCCCCATCCCAGTGCTTCTCTGTCCCATTGCCAACCCTGTCCCAGTGCCTCCCTGTCCAAGTGCCAGCCCCATCCCAGTTCATCCCGGTCCCAGTGCCTGCTTGTCCCAGAGTCAGCCTCGTTCCAGTGCACGCCCATTCCAGT
>NW_009224450.1:0-249 GCF_000690835.1 Fulmarus glacialis | reverse complement strand
GCCGCCCCGCCACCGGGGCCCCGCCCTCTCCCAGTTCATCCCCATCCCAGTGCCTGTCTGTCCCAATACCTCTCCATCCCAGTGCCAGCCTCATCCCAGCGCCAGCCTCATCCCAGTGCCTGCCTGACCCAGTTCATCCCCATCTCAGTGCCAGCCATCCCAGTGCCTGCCTCTCCCAGTTCATCCCCATCCCAGTGCCTGTCTCTCCCAGTGCATCCCCATCCCAGTGCCTGCCTCTCCCAGTTTATC
>NW_009224449.1:8635-79629 GCF_000690835.1 Fulmarus glacialis | reverse complement strand
TTCATCCAGCAGTACCCCCAAGTTCTTCTTGGCAGGGCAGCTCTCAATCCCTTCATCCTCCAGCCTGTATTGATACAGGGGTTGCCCTGACCCAGGTGCAGGACCCTGTACTTGGCCTTGTTGAACCTCATAAGGTTCACACGGGCCCACTTCTCGACCTTGTCCAGGTCCCTCTGGATGGCATCCCATCTCTCAGGCGTGTCAACCGCACCACTCAGCTTGCTGTCGCCTGCAAACTTGCTGACGGTGCATTCGATCCCACTGTCAGAGCTAGAAATCAGTGACGGTGTTTAATATAATTAGGTTAGGTTAACATGAAAAATAAGAGGCCGAAGGATTTAGATAATGCCAGAGTTCTTGCTTTGAATAATAACTCTTTCAGCGATTGTGTAGATATAAACATCACATTTTCTTTTTCCGCATTTTGATTTTGATTCAAGGAAATCAAAATGACATAAAAACAATCGGTGAATGATTTTGTTTATCTCATTTCAGTAAATTCAACTCACAATGAATTGAAAAAGAATAATTACAGTCAGTTAATATTTTATGCACAATGAGGCAATTATTTATCATGGCTTTCAGTAGACTGGGTAGTTATTGAAGTTGCCATAAATACAGTGTGCTGAATTCTTGATTTACTTGCATGTATGTACATCTGATACTCCTCAAATGTCGAAGTACCATATGCTACTGCGTATAAATAGCAATCTGCAATTTATACATCACAAGTCACAGACACAGCAAGCGGGACCTCAGATGGCAGGGCTGGGTTTTAGAGGATGGCTAATGCACTGCTTTTGCAGTTGTAAGTACCATCTGTTTTGCCACAGTCTGGGGCTGCTTCACACTGGTGGTCAGGAATCCACGTAACTTAGTGCACTTGGGCTTGAGCCAATTACATTTTCTAGTAGGAGAAAGCTGCCAGTGGCCATGTCTCTTTCCCAGCTTAACTCCTGATTTTCCCATAAACAAAATTTTAATCCTTGTGGTTCTGAATAAGCACTATGCGCTTGCTCGGTGCATCGTTGTATGAATATTGTGTGTGTTTGTAACAGAAGAGGGGACTGCTGACTGTCACCCCAGGGCTCTTATAACCTGAAGTGTTCATTGTGAAAAATCCTCAGTTTATGTATCTTTGTTAGAGAGGTGTTGGATAAGTTAGATTGTGCTGGTGTCCTGGGTTTCTGCTTTGGAGACCTACTTTTCTTTTCTTTCATGCCCTCCAGAGTGTTCCTCTCACCCAGGTCCCAGAGGTGATTCATTGGGGAACTGGCTTTGGCCAACTCTTTGCTGAATTTATTCCTTTGTCTGTAAGCACAGTGGTAGCATTGTGGATTTGAAAGAAATGTAAAACTGTGGATTGAGTGAAGTTTTCTACCATTCCTTTCTACCATTCTCCATCCCTGGAGACCAGCTTTGCTTTCTCAGTTTGGCCACATGTCAAAAGGGAGGAGGGATGCAACCCTAGAAATGAGGTATTTGCCTGCAAAACAAGAGAATGCTTGCCAGGATGCTAGCAGGTGCTTTTGAAGGAATCTCACTCCTGGGAAAGAAAATAAATTTTGGAAACTGAAGTGTAAATGGATCTGAGCTGATCGGGAGCAGGTGTTGCAGGTCGGCCTTCAGTTACGCTTTGCAAAATTCTGCTGATTTTCTGTAATCCGTGGCCATGCTACAGACCCAGGCAGGGCTCTTGATGGAGTCCCTCCTAGTCTGCAAAAGCATTAGTCTGGGAATAAACACTTGTGATGATTTGTAAAGCCTGGACAACTCTTACCTCAGGGTAATTCTCCTACAGGACTGAAAAGAGCTCACCTTGCTCAACCTGGAGTGAGCAATGACTTGGTAACTAACTGAGCGGTTTTTACAGAAAAGGGTTGTGTTCTCTTTTCTATTAGCAGCATTTTTTGCTGTTGTTTATTATCACTCCCTTACTGAGAACTTAGCTGGAATAGGGATACGTCATCTGCTTTGGCGTACGACTCCTCAGCTGGGACACCCCGTGGGCACTTGCAGGTATCTCACAGGACAATCCAGAAGGAGCTGGGCTGAACCAAGCTGAGTTGGGATTGGCTTTACTTTCTCATTTGGTTTTGGGTGTTTTTTTTTTTAATCTAGAGGCCTCTTCTTGTGCTCTGTACAACTCTGTCCCATAACTTGGAGGGTTGTCTCTTCCCAGATTATCAGCAAAGCTTATGTTTACAAAGCCTGAATTTATTTTAGGAAGGATATTTGGACTATTTTTTAAATTTGTAATTTGGACTAATTTTTAAATTACATTGATTTAATGATTCTTTAGCACCTAAACTTGAGTGTTAAGAAAGGAGCACAACTTTGTGGCTTTAAACCTCTTGCTACTCTTCCCTTTTCTGCTTAGCCTATTGCTTAGCATTTATTTCTCCAGTTTTGGAGGTCAAATCCTGGATCCCCTGTTAATTTGAAAGTCAGCCATTTCTGAGACTTGTGCGCTATTAAAATGCCAGTATTTGATTATGAAAAACAATGTTCTTTTACACGAATAATTCACTTTTGGTGAATATGTTGGAAACTGTCATTCTTGGGGGAATTATTTGTCTGCTGTAGAATATGCTACCAACTGGATGCAAGTCATCTTGATTACACAACAAAGGGATTATATTCTCAGCTTTCCCCAGAGGCAAGCATTCCTCTACTTTGTATATTATTTTCTGTTTAGAGCAATTCACATCTACCAGAACTACATTTCAGTGTTCTGTAGGTCCTCTTGGTTTTGATCCACATTAACAACTGGAGATTTTGAAAATGTTTCCCTCCCATAAATTTATGTTCAGCAACTTATCTTGAAGTTCTATAATAATGTAAACTGATACATCTTTTATTTCAAATTCTTCCATTTTTGAGAGGTAAAATAGTGGAACAGCTACACCTGACTGGACCAGCTGCCTGGATTTCTGTATTTTGAAGTTGGGATCCATTAGGCATTTGTTCCAGTTTTCTATATAAATTGCAAGGATACATTTCCATCAACAGAAACTTCATGTCAGCCTATCATTCAAAGACAGAGTATGATGTATTTGCCCCAGCTCAGTGTCACTTTAAGTGACTGATTCTGGCCACATATGTATAGCTTGAGAGCCAGTATTAAGCAATGTGCACTCATCTTGCCTATATTTATGTAAGGTGGGTTTTAAATGAAAAATGAAGATCAATACATTAAAAAATGGAACACAGAAGTGTAAATGTTGCCTAGTCAGGCAGGAAAGCGTTTTACCTGACAAAATTTTGACCTTGGAGTATGTCAGAGTAACTCGAAGAAAAGGCAGGGCATAGTTGTAAGCCTGTTTCACTAAACGAAGTCGTTCTCTGGAAGAATTGGGAAGGTTTTTTGTATTCACCAGGATGGAGTTCCTGGGTTAATTAAGACTTTCTAACAGCTTGTCAGATGGAAAGAGAGAGAGGCAGGCTTTTTAGTATGACTTTGAAATTAAGCAACCTTGCTATCTTTTTGGTGTCTTATTTATCTTAAACCTTTATACAGAAGTATGTAAAAGATGCTTATATATTAGCATCTTGTAAATGCTTATTTTCATTTTAACCACAATTGGTTTTCACATTTCAAAGCAATGCATTGAACAGCAAAGGACTGGATCCCCATAGGTGTGGTAAATGGGGGACAATGAAATGCAACATGTCCTGTCCATTGGTAATCCAGTCTTGAGAAACCAGCGGGGCACAGGATGCTTCTCCTCTACATGGTACGGGTTAGGTTGGGAGGTGGTAACTCAGGGTTTGGAGGAGGTGGATGGGGTGTTCTTCTCTGGCCAGTGGGTTCATCTACACTAGCATTTTTGTTCAGATCTGAAGCTCACTTTTGAAATTACTCTCCCCTTAGTCCCTGCTTACCATGCTTTAGTTACCACCACAAGGTGTATGAACCCAATTACTTTCAGGTGAAACTAAAGCAAAAAATATGTTCTGGCAGGACACTTAAAGCACCAGAGGCAACCCCTAGTGAGCATTCAGTTTTGTGGATGTAATTAGACATTGTCCGAAAGCTAACACCCACTTCCTAGGCCTGTGGATGTCAGGTTCTCAGCAGTAACAGTTTTGCTCCACAGATCTCCTCTTTCTGGGCTGCTGATGTAGACATAAACTAGCTCAGCTGGAGAAGCTCCCTGGCATACCACAAGGAGCTGGGAGACCATCTGACCTCAAGGGGTTTAAGAAGAGCTTGTACTTAAGAGTGTATGGAATTCATTTTGGGGTTAGATATTTACTGAACATGGAAAAAATGCACCATCCCATCTATCTCTATGGAATTTCCCAGCAGTGATGCACTGACAAACCCTTTTCTCAGAACTGGTGTGCTAGTATTATCAGTGGACTGAAGGCAAAGTTAAGATGCTCTGACTTCATAAATTCATAGGTTGATTACTTTTTTCTTTTTTTCCCCTCAGTCTTCATATTTTTAGCTCTGTTCAAAAATATGGGGATAAAATTAATTCTTGCCAAGTGGCAGGGGACAAAGTCAGTTGGGGGGAAATTAGTTCCAGCTTTTGACAAATACATTGTAAGGAAGAGTTATTTGCTTAATAAAACTATAACGATTACTTCACTTGCAGTGCTGTTTGACTTTAAGCATCAAGTGTGACTATGCCAGGAATGCAAGATCAGGTCTCCAAATGTATGTGGAGGAGTTTATAGACTAAAGAAAACTGGATCTCAACATCACAGGAAAGTTACACCAGTATAATCCAAGGTGTAAAATGTCACACAGAAACTACTATGAAATGGCTTCAAACTTAAGTTAACATATCCCCCTTCTATATGGTCTCGTAACAAAGTCTCTAGTCTTGTACAATAGGTACAGTTTCCTATTACATTCTATGGGACGTTTTTAAAAACTATAAAAGGTTATTTTGAGTTCTGTGGAACCGTTCCTTCCAGGAGCATGTGGATGTGATTACTTCATGAGCTGCTCATTCTCACACTGAAAAATCAAGCTTTGTCGCAGGTCTTTGCTCTCAAAAAGGGAGTTGCACGACCTACAAGATCTCACAGGATAAGAAATAAGTTTACATCTTTGCTGAAGTGTTTTTGTTCCCTTGACCTTACTCTTCTTAAGTTTTCAATCTGATTTTCTGTGTCGGTAAGAATAAATTGTCTGCTGAGAGGGAAACAGTACCTGTAACCTATCTCAGGTTTATTTAGACTTTTGCGTGTCTGTGTTGGAATCGGTGAAAGCCGGTGAAATACAGACTAAATGAAATCATCATAAGGTGGCCACTGAAGGATATAGTATATTGCATAGTTATCACTGAGTATTTGTCAATTGTGATGATGTTTCAAGAAGGACCCTTTAGGGATCTGCTCCGCTATACCCTACAGTATTCGTTATTAGGCTGCTAAATTTTTCCATCCCTCTGCAGAAGCCATCTGTTTGAATTGAATTAAGACACAAAACTACCAATATACAGAGGAATGGGCTAAAATTTATGGCACTGGACCTGCAGTATATTTGGAAAACTGAAAATGAGTACAATTTGAGAAGGTTGCTCAGTACTCAAAATGCTCTTGAAAAAAACAGAAGATTAGGAGAGAGAAAACATAGCACTCTCTAAGGAGACAGGTGTGGGGAAGATTAATAGATTATATAAACATGGATGAAGAAAATAAATGGCCAGGCAGCTGTATGGCACATGGGAATCTGGCCAATACGTTGAACCATGTACTGAATGCATCATCCTGCTGAGACTGTTGAAGTCTGGGAGGTTGACAACGTGGTTTCCATGAAATATAGGTGGGAAGGAGTCCACTTCAGGCGTTGCTGGTGAGGTATGGTAGTGTGAGGTGCTCAGTTTGGAGCGCTGTGCTTTAGGAGAAATACATGCAAATTGGACAAAATCGGAATATTAGTGATGTGACTAGGAAGAAAGGGCTGAAGTTTGAGCAAATGGACGTGAGAAATCCTTGCAGGAAGAGTGGAGACCTCTCGTTCTTCGCAATCACTAGGAGAGGGGCAAGAAACAGCTTCTTGTATGAGTTGGGTAAGAGGAAAAACTTAGAAACTTGATACGGTGACAACACTGGAACAGGCACTTCAGTGAGCTGTCCCTGGAAATTAAGAACAGGGCAGACATGCACATCGGAGATGGTTTAAGTGTACTTGGAGAGAGATGAGATAGCTCGTCCAACTCTGTTTCTCATTCTGTACGTTCTTGATTGTAAAAGGTTGGAAAATCATATAGGTATCTCCTCCGAGCAACCCTTTCCCTCTGGCATACTTGACCATTGCAGCCCTGCGCAAGTTTGCACGGTGAGTTTTGTTCCAGCTGCCTCTTTGCTATCACAGGCTCTCCGATTCCTCCCAGCTTCCTGGAGCTGGGAGGAACCGAGGTCAGTAGGGTAACTTAGCCTGAGAGAAATGCCTGAGGATGTTTGCGACGTGCAAGATGCTCTTTTGTAGGTATCACTTTTTCTGGGACTTTGTCCGTGCCCAGGGCCTTAGAAAGCAAATGGCCCTGTTGTAGCCTGCTGTCCTAGCTAACTCCTTTTCCTAATCTCCTCTAAGGGCACACAGCCATATTTGACATCCGCCTGTCAAATTCACAAGTCTCTCTTTGAATCAGCCCACGATGTTGCCCCTGTAGAAGCCTGTCAGCTGCTTCTATTCCCCTTTGCACCGTAGACCATAGCTGCTACAACCATTAATGTCCCAATTTCCCCAGTGTCTGTAAAAGGAGTACTTCCTTGGCATGCATGAAGTTGATGGTATCATGGTAAAAATGTGAAGTCTATACCCACATTGCACTTAGTAAAATATGTAATACCTATGCAACACTGTTATTGAAGAGATGCTAAGTAAGTGATGTTTCTGTACTATGTCTAAGTGCTTCTTGCGCACATTATTTTGCATCTAACATTTTGACAAAAATGCCAATTGCTTTTTATTTTTCTCAGCTATACTGACTTTCCAAAGCCTGAACATAGTTTGGTTTAATTCTTGCCTTAGTTTTGCTAAAAACCTCAGTGGTGACAACAGATCAACACAAACGATCCTTTTTTGTTGTCAGTTAAGATTCTGAAGTTTGATTGATATTTAGCTAAATTTTCATTTTAATTTTGTTAACTTGAGGAGCTTGGTATAAGATTCACTTTAAAAAAGGCACACCCACAATACTGTAGTGGAAGGTGCGGTTGAATGGAGTCACGTTTTAAGCATGGAAAATGGTTCAATCTTAAAAAGCCCATGCTGGGGTCCGGACATCAAGTGTCCCGTGTTAGTGTGCATCGCTGGACTAACAAAAACACAACATTGTTTTCTCTCTCTGGTTCTGCATATTGTTGTCAATGCCAGAAGGAACAGAGACTAGATCTTGATTCAAATCATACATATTTAAAGGCTCTTTTTCCCAGATGTATGTATTAATTGGGAAACAAACTGGGGGGAAAAAAATCCTTTGAAATAAACCAGATTCCTAATGGAATAAGAAAACTCCCTCCAGTGCATTTTCTCCCTCTGTGTCAGCTTTTATAGTTCTGTTTCTGGCACGCATCTTTTGAGATTTCTTTAAAGATTGTTAAGAAATTTTCTCTTACATCAACAAACAATTTTCAGGGCCCAAGAAAAGCTTTAATAAAAAGCATCTTGCACAGAAGATTGGTAATCAGGGAGGGAAAGGGGCAAAAGGGGCAAAAATAGGGAGGGAAGCACAGTGCTGCTTTGTAATTTGTTTTTTACTTTCTAAGGTTACCAAAATGTAAAGCTGCATTTCAGGCTTGTAAACAATTGGGGTTTTTGGGAAAAGAAATGCTTGTATAGGCCATGTGTGTGTATATTGATGTATATTGAGAACTGCAGTCAGTAACTTCATTTGCACTTGCAGGGTTGTGTTTATTAATGTCACACTGTCATTAAGTTGCCCTGTCTCAGACCGGCTCAGCCTGTTCGCTAGCACTCAGTAAATGGTGAAGAACAAAATTTGAAGGAAACCCTTAGAGGTTCAGACAGTGCTATAGGAAGGCCCTCCCAACAATACCTGAGAAGCCTGGAAAATGTACAGTGGACCAAGTGTTTTGCTGAAGCTTTAAATGCTAGCAAAAATCTTTCCAAGTTTTTACTGGCAAAAAGCTCCGGGACTCACCTGCTATTTTTTTCTTTTCCCCTTAGGGGTGTACAACGAACAGTAAGTGGGAATACCTCCGTACAGAGCTCAGCTGAGCTACCAGCAAAATTCCTGTCTGAGAGCATATTGCATTACGGGCTCCGCAGACCAGTAATGCTCTCTCAACTCTCTTGTTTAAACATAACAACAACACTACAGTCTTTTTCCAAAATACTTTGGGGTGGGGAGGCAGGGTGCCTGCGTATGCGTGTGTATGTGTCTGTCTAGAAGTCCATGCCCTGACGGTGGAGGGAGCAAATTTCACATGACGCACCTTCAGGGTTGAAGGTAAAGGAAATACAGGATGCACATCTGGAACTGCTATACTAATGAGAGAATTAAGAGAGCACAAAGCAAGCACGGAGCATACCCATAAAACAGAGGTCAAACCTTTTTTAGCTCTAGGTCTAAGTTAAAACCCACATTTTGGTAATTCATTACACACCCAGAATGTCTAAGGTATTGATTATTCACAGAGTGCCCAGGAGTGATGAAGGAATGCCACTTTTGATCCAAAAAGAGTGGAGATAGCCATATTAGCTTGGTGCTTTGATCACCAGGGGAGGGGGGGAGAATCATGGAGTGTTAAATGCTTTTTTATACTTAAGTAGGAACGGAGAATAGGGAAGAATGTAACCTTGCAGAGATTTTTAGGTGTTTTCAACAATAACTGACTAAAAATATTTGTTTTCAAAATATGGTGGGAGACTGTCTTACAGGAAGTAATCACTCCAGCAGTACTAAAAATTGTTTATAGCAGATGTTAAAAAATGAAACTTTTTGCTTTTGATTTTGGTTCCACCTATTTTGCAGTGTAGAAACAAGTGTTTGTTCTGTGGTTTTTATTTGTATTTGTATCATTTTGTTTTCCCTTTTTGTGCTGGTTTGTGTAAAAAACAAGCAAACAACCAAGCAAACAAAAAGCCTAAAGCAAATGAAAAGGCAAAAGGAAAGGAAAGGAATTCACAATGCCAAATACATGTAGTAGTGGAAGATAGATCCAGCAGTTGAAAAAACTTGTATTCTTTTATATTAGAAGGATCCTTGTCTGAAAATCTCAAGAAAAGAGCAAAAAGGAAAGGCTCCAAGTCTGCCACATCTTCTGCACATGTTTAACTTCAGGCACTGTCGTTGGTTTTGGTGGTAATGTGAGGGAGGTCAAACATATGGTAAGTCCTTGCAAAAATTAATCTAGGGGACTGTTGCCTAAGTGGTCTATGGAGTCAATGCTTGTCTGCAGGAGCCTGGCTGCTGCTGGTGTTTTGGTTTTTTTCTCTCCAGCTGTAAATCTCATTTTTAAAGTACCAGAGTATACCAGACGCTTTCCAAATAACACTCCTCGATGCAATTATTTGCAATAGCTGCCAGGAGGGTATTAGGAGGTCTCAAAGGGGAGCAGAGTGTCTGCAAAACCCACTCTGCATTAAGATATGGTTCTTGCTCAAAAATACACAAATCCCTGGGTTAGGTCCACATAGCCATAGCATAGACTCAGAAGCCTTGAAGAAAATATTTTTCCTGTCACTTGCTGAAATACTGAGTTTCTATCTAAGTAAAACAAGATACAGAAGAGGAAGAGGGAAGGAGCTGGGTAGTGTAGGTTTTTCCTTCACAGTGTGAGATGATGATTTTGATCCCTCTGCAACTGAACTAGGTGATCTTGGGCAAGCTGCTGGACTTTGTGTCTTGGGTTCTTCAGCTAAATAGCTGTGCCTCTCTCCCTTGCAGACATGCTGTGAAAATGCAGGCCTGTGGTTGCTGCTGTTGTAGCTAGTGAGATCAGAGCATGCCTGTGCTGGGCTAAGTAAAAGCTTGATGGGGAAATTCATGTGTAATACACTGATCAAATTCATTTAAAATGTACTTAATTTAAAAACTCTGCCTAAACCCAGATTTGGGCAGGTTTGTTGAATGCATTTCTGGCTCTACCCTGCTTAGTCCTTATCTATGCTGTTACAGTCACAGAACTGTAGGGTCGGTGTTACTTAAGGAGATGGCTTTGCACGCTTCCCTGAAATGTCTGAACACTGAAGTGATAGCAGAAGATGTGACGTGGAGGAAAGCTTGGTGCTCTAAAACCACAGTTCTTACCCCATTCATGATATTTGTTATTCTACTGGGCACTAAATTGTGGTTCCTGTATTCATCTCTGGATAGTGCTTTCCTTCATAAAGAATTTCTGTTGAGATCAGTACTGAGAGGTCGGAGATGGAAGGAGTGTGCTCAGCAGCAGCATTCATCTCTCATACACTGGTTGCATCTTCTGTAGCTTACTGCTGAAATATCTCAGGGTCTCTAAATGTATTGCCCATGGCATTTGCTTGACTATCAAAATTATATCCTAGTTGTCTTCCAGTCTTTTACTTGCTTTGCATGGAGAGCTGGAAGCAAGAGTGGAAATGACTTATAGGCAGCAAAGTCAACACAGAGGGAAAACAGTTGAAATAATCTCACAGCAAAGGCAACCTTTCTTAGTAGTAGAGGCCCTTTATTTTTGTGCCTGCCTTTTGCCAGTAAAGTGAAATAAAGAAGGTAAAAAAGTAGCAAATTGTTTTATGTGGGAGTTTTTGGGTTGACTGCTTCAAGTGTGACAACTAGCCTGACCAAAAAGAGCATGTAAATGTTGTGCAACGGCTCTGTAAGAAGTTGCCAGGCATGCTGTTTCTTCGCCACTTACTTTTCTGAGCTTGTTTTTTCAAATCCGACTGAAGTTCACTTTAGTCCCTTGGAAAGGAGTGCTTTCTGCGTGCACATGAAGAGGCACAGCCAACCCCTCTTCAAGAACTAGTCACTGGGCTCTTGGTTGGACTGCTGAGTCCCATCTTGCATGAATGAAAACTGAACTTTAATGACACAATGAAAATAAGTGTACGGAGTTGTGCTTTTCCCATCTGCCCAGGTCTGGTGAAGGAAGTAGCATTTGCCTTGTGCGCTCTTCTTTGGCCTCCCACTGAACGGCTGAAGGAGCTGAGAGGCGAAGGACCACAGTATTCCTCCCCTGAAAGCTCACACTTTGCCTAGGTAGTGCCAAGGTTATGGGCAGTTATTCTCTGTCAAAAAAGCCTGCGACTCACATGGACTCATTTTTTGCAGTGTTTAGATGAGAGTATAAAGAATTGAAATCCCTGGACTTCCACTGCTGACTCCTCTTCGTTACAGGGCTTAGATCTGCAGCCCCTCCTTTGCTAGCATGCTTCGGCAGCACAGCTAGGGGTGTGTCTCTGTCACGTACCCAACACTAAGGTGAACAGTGTTTTCAGAGTATACCCTAAGATAGATTTTGAAATATGTGCTTCCTCACTCTCACTGGTAAAAATGACTGCTTTACCCCCAACAAACCCCAAAGCCCATCATGCTCCATTAACAAACGGGCTAGTGGGACGCTGCGCTGCACAGAGAGCTCTGCGTCCACCCACCGCTTACTGAAATCGTGTGTTTTGTCTTCCAGACTCCGACCTGAGCATGCGGACGCTCAGCACACCCAGTCCAGCATTAATATTTCCACCGAATTCACCTGGTTTCCAGAATGGCAGAGGGTCGTCGACGTCTTCATCCTCAGTCACTGGGGAAACTGTTGCCATGGTCCACTCGCCGCCTCCAACTCGTCTCACTCATCCTCTCATCCGGCTGGCGTCCAAGCACCAGAAAGAACAGGCCAACATAGACCGGCTGCCCGACCACTCCATGGTCCAGATATTCTCCTTCCTGCCCACCAACCAGCTGTGCCGCTGTGCCCGTGTGTGCCGCCGCTGGTATAACCTTGCCTGGGACCCCCGACTTTGGAGGACTATTCGCCTGACCGGCGAGACAATCAATGTAGACAGGGCTCTTAAAGTGCTGACCCGGAGGCTTTGTCAGGATACACCCAACGTATGTCTCATGTTGGAGACGGTAATTGTTAGTGGCTGCAGGCGGCTCACAGACAGAGGACTGTACACCATTGCCCAGTGCTGTCCAGAACTGAGGAGGCTGGAGGTCTCTGGCTGTTACAACATCTCCAATGAGGCGGTCTTTGATGTCGTGTCACTGTGCCCGAACCTGGAACACCTGGATGTGTCAGGTAACAGGAAATATTTCAATACGGCTGCCTCTGATTCTAAAAGCCTCATGCTTGTCAAACCCCTGGCCCCACAACTGCACACTTTCCTTTTCTGTGTTGTCTTTCGAAGTAGGAGTGCCAGTCTCCTAACACAGTACTGGTGAGACAGGCACTGCTAGAATTTCAATGCCCCAAATGCCAGCAGCACCTCTTGAATGGCTGGGCCTCCTCCAATGGAGACGAGCTAGCAGAGACGGCCCGTTCAAATAGCACAAGTACTTTTTATAGATTTTTGCACAAAGCACCCTTGCAAGGGCCCATGTTGCAGTCAGTGCTACATCATATGGTGAAGGCTAGTTACTTCAGCAAAATTTGTTTTATCTTTTTCATATATATATATATAATTTATATATATAATTATATATCTGTAATCTTATAAGTGACTTGAGGAGGAGCTCAGAATCAGTGCTAGGCTTTTGTCTGGGTATAAATATCAATTTTCATTCCTAGCTAAACTTCAAGGTCCCCTTGTTTCTATTGCTATTTTAACAAGACTTAGCTAGCTTGGACTCTTTTTTTTTTTTTAAGTAGTGTATATATTTGCTTAGTGGCTTTCTGCTTTTCCTTTCACTCAGTTACAACGTGTCACTGCAGCTGTTTAGATCAGCAGAAATGACAATTTTAGACAATTCTCCTCAGACCTGCTCTGGGGAAACAAGATGTTTTTTCCCAAGGTCAGCCACGCAGAATTTATTTCCTCTCTGCAAATAGGTTGGCACTTAATGGGAAGGATGTAGCCAAGCAGAGCACTGAAGTAAATTTGATGTTCAATACTTATTTTGTGATCTCACTTTTTATCAGTCTAATGTTGTTATTAATCAACTGGACCAGATTTGCCATTGCAGAGGTACTAATGGCAACAAGCAGGACAAAGTGGGGATAGGAAGCAATGCTATTGAGTCACTGGTACCCAGATAAACTGGTTTTTTCCAAGGCTGCCTATCTGATGTACACTGACTTGCTTTCTTTTTTTCTGCCTTTTTTTTTTTTAACTGATTTATCCAACTCTTTCACCTAATATTCCTAGGATGGCAGAATGTCACGGAAAGTATCAAAACAAATAGCAACAAATCAGATATTGACTTTTTGTGATTGCTCTCTGAAACTGCCAGGTGATAAGGAATCTCTGTGGGACTCCACGGGAGTCTGTCCCATGGAGTCTATTCGCAGTGACCTTGCATATGAATTACTTATTGTTGGTACATACTGACATAAGTTCTGGATTGCTAACCACACATTCAGGTTGAAGCATCTCCAACTCCAGGAGAAAATGTATGTGCCTGTGTGATTCAGACCTAGAGCTACATATCACTTTGAAGGCTGGCTGTATCCCTGGCATATTTACGCTTTTCTTACTACATCCTCTAGGGTGGTATGGAGAGTTGAGTGGCTCAAGTAACCTGGGCCTGGAGAGACAGGACAAGTAGAATTGCTGAGCTAAGGGTGAACTGCCTTGGCACACCAGTCTGTTAGCTGACACCCTGAGTGCACCTGAGGGCTTGTAGGTGGCTGAAGATGCTCTGGTCCACAGCTCCTACTGATAGATATGCTATAGACTGAAGGTGACTTTTTCAAAAGCAGGGAAAATGAAAAGATGATACCAGGTCTTGAAATAGGTTCTTTTGGGGTCTGTTTTCATTTGTGGTTTTCCCAAGCCTGTTACTTTCAGACCTAGAAGATGATGTCTGTTCCTAAGAGCTCATTAGTTGGGTTCAAAGGATGTAGAGGGTGAGTAAAATACTCATCTTCCTTGAATTTTGTCTCATCTGTGGGACACAAAAGTAATTTTAATCTCACATTTTTCTAAGTTGTCCTTTCTTTTTGGAGCAGGTGAGGGAAAAATCCTGGTTTTGAACATGCTCTCAGAAGTCAGGGTGTTTGGGTTCAGACGTGGCTTTTGCTGCATGTGCCTGCATATGAATTGAGGATAATTGATCTCCGGGGTCTTGTTTGGAGTCCACTTTTTTCATTCTGATGCGGGTAATTCTGGAGGATGTTTTGGAAGCAGGATTCCATTTTCTCCTCCTTCTGCCTGTAGTTAGGAGGACAAGGCTTGCACCTACACGCTCAAGTAATTCTCAGGACTGAAGTGGTTCACTGGTTTGGTTTCATACTGAGCAAGAGAAGTTGGGTACATGTGCTGGGGGATAACACTATACTTTTAGCTAGTTAATTAAAACCCAGTTCACAGTTGTACATCTAGTTGAATCCCTTTCCCCCTTGGGATGGTTACTTGGCAGCAATAACGTACCAAAATCTTTAATGTCAAAACCAGATGTTCATATTAACTTTAAGAGTTTTCCACAATGTAAGTTCTGTCACTCTCAGCATCCACTTTGTGGGCAGGTCTGAGATATCTCTGGAAGTTGGTTGAGCTTGACTGCAAGTTATTATCTAACACGCTAGCCAACATTTTTTTCAATCTGTTTGGAAGTTTTTCTTCCCTTTTAAAAATCAGTTATACTTACTTTATGGAAAACCCTGTTACAAGAGCTTTGTTTTTACATTTTTTATTATTTAGGACAGAAAAATTGTTGCAGACCCAGGAACCTGTCATTTTGCTTAAAAATCAGGCAGTTCTATATCTACATGGACTCTTTTTCTGGTGAAACCATTTTGAATATCCTTCTCATGAAATATTTTACAGTGTAGCCAAAGTAACTAGACAAGGTGATGCTGAGCTTGTCAAAACAGTGATCACACACTGATGTATGTGACTCCAACCCTGCTGTGAGACTTCTGACCCATTCACTTTCTAATTGCGGTCATTAAAGCGTTCCCCCTTCTTGGATCCTCAGACAGAATGTTCTCCTCGGCCTCGTGGACCCTTCATTCTCTCTTAGCCAGATTTTAAAATTGAATTCTGCTCAGCATGTAAAATATGCAGACTGACTTCTTAATCCAGCAACCTCCTCAGGCAAACGCAATAGCCCAGCAATAGACAGCTACGTCGGGTCCAGCAGAACTCTGCCTAGGTGCCACCTTCTTCTGTGGAATCCGAGCTCAAGGATGGGGACTCCTGTGGTGCATTTGTATCACCTACTCCAAAGAACATATTAGAGGTGAAATTTTTACACCATTAGTATTGTACTGCTTCCTTTTAGAAAAATCACTTTGCTTTATTGAGTGTGTATGTAGCACTTATTTGAAGGCAAACGTATTTCCAAAGATCGCACCATAAGATAGACAGATCTGCAACAGAGTTTGAAGAGGAAATAGCAGCATTCAGTTTTAAGAAGATGTTGTTCGTTGAATAAAGTGTTTTGCTTCAATGTCGCAGAGCTTCTGCATGACCTGTGGACAATTTGCCTGTTTCACTGTGTGAGGCCTAAGGTAAAATTTGCATCTATTCAAATAAATTTGAAGCCTAAATTAAAAATCCAGCTACAAATTCAAATGATGAATGTAGAAATCTAATTGCAGTTGGCAAACTGTTTCAAGTCCATATCCCATGCTTCTTACAGCATTTGTGTGAGCCCACTGGATTATCGCAAGGGTTTTTTTTTTCCTTTTTGTTTTTAAGAACTGAAGCATATTCATACCTTCCACTAAGCCTCTGAATGAGAACCTGTTGTATCAAGTGGTATGGGTTTGGGTCATTCAAGTTTTTAAGGTGGTCTCCATACATTGGCATGCTCTTTACTTCCAGACTACAGGATTTGTGCAGCATTTCTGATACGTGGAGTCTAAGGTCGTCATCCTAACTTTTCTGGCTTTTCATGGGTAACTTCATCCCCATTGGTCAATGCTTCAGCAATACAGAAAAGCTCTTTGTATCCCTACCTGAGGGCACGTCTCTAGGCATAAGCTGCAGAATTTGTCTGAGTAGGCATTTACGGCTAAATCTGTTGGGCCTTGATCACTATCAGGTAGACCCTCCCTTCTTCCTTGCAGCTGTTTCTAGCTATGCTAATGCAATGTGCCCAGCTGAACTTGGCACAGATAAGAATTTCCCTTCAGGAGCCCGAGACTGCCAGTCTGCAGTGCAACAGAAACATCACTTTCCAAAAAAAGCTTTCGTTCACAACCATGCACAGAGTGGAGGTTAAAAATGGGAGAAGTCCGTGAGCACCTAGCTCTTTATCTTTCCTTGCAAGGTCTGGTGTTTCTCCTCTAGTCTAGTTACCTTCATTCATGGCCGGACTTTCTCACTTGAAACAGTCCTTTTCTGCATCTGTCCATGTCCTCCCATGCCCTTACCAGTCTGTTCACTCCTGCTGACTCTCCCCACTCTCCTTAGGTTACCCGAACCTCCACCCTTCTGCAAGCACATAGTCTTGCCATAGTTTTGCATCCTTCCCACATTGCAGGCTTGGGGCTGGATTCACATCTGTTCTCCAAATGCTTTTTGGTGAGTGGGTGGGGTTTGTCTTTTTTATAATGGGGTTGGATGGTGAAAGAGCCTCTGATGTTGGTTTACAAACTCAGCCAGTCAGCAATGAGACTGCCTCTGATCAAAAAGCTGTGTTGGTTGTCATGTAGTACCATTTTGTCAAATTGTCACTGGGTTTATATTGCAGTAACAGATCATAGACTGTCCCTAGATAAACCTAGGACCATCATTTTACATTTGGGATATGGACAAAATTGGTCTGTCACTTTGCTGGTGCTCAAAATCCCGAAGCAACCTCACTGACTCCAGTGGAGTTTATAATTTCCTCTGGTGTAGGGACACATCACAGCAAATCCAGACTAGTCAGTCAGGATGATTCTGCTCTTGCAACATGAAGATATCTTCACATCCAACACGCAATTTCATGCTTACCTTTCCGGTCTTGCTGTGTGATTTGTTTTTTATGGCTTGCTTAAATTCGCTGTGTTTTTCCACTTAGGCTGCTCCAAAGTAACATGCATCAGTTTGACTCGCGAAGCCTCCATCAAGCTGTCTCCCTTACACGGGAAACAAATCTCCATTCGTTACTTGGACATGACAGACTGCTTCGTCCTGGAGGACGAAGGACTGCACACCATTGCCGCTCACTGCACTCAACTGACCCACCTGTACCTGCGCCGCTGTGTCCGCATCACCGACGAGGGTCTCCGCTACCTGATGATTTACTGCACGTCTATTAAGGAACTGAGCGTGAGTGACTGTCGCTTTGTCAGTGACTTCGGCATGCGGGAGATTGCCAAGCTGGAGTCGCGCCTCCGATACCTTAGCATCGCTCACTGCGGCCGGATCACAGATGTGGGCATCCGTTACATAGCCAAATACTGCAGCAAACTGCGCTACCTCAACGCGCGGGGCTGCGAGGGCATCACGGACCACGGTGTGGAGTACCTCGCCAAAAATTGCACAAAACTCAAATCGCTAGATATTGGCAAGTGCCCTCTGGTCTCAGACACCGGCCTAGAGTTTCTAGCCCTCAACTGCTTCAACCTGAAGCGCCTGAGCCTGAAATCATGTGAGAGCATTACTGGGCAGGGCCTGCAGATTGTAGCTGCCAACTGTTTTGACCTGCAGATGTTGAATGTGCAGGACTGCGATGTCTCTGTGGATGCTCTGCGATTTGTTAAACGACATTGCAAGCGCTGTATTATAGAGCACACCAACCCTGCCTTCTTCTGAAAGGACACCCCACGCCTGTCGTTACAATGCAGTATTGAAAACACTGATGTATAAACACACGCTCCCATATGCAGTAATGCTGTCTTTTCTGTAGCTCACGGGAGTCAGCTTTTCTTGTATGTTGTGGGTGAGGGGGGTTTCTGGAGGACTATTCTGTTTGCTTTTTGTATGATCACTTTTTAAGGTGTGGTGGGTCTCCGTGGAGAGGCTGCCTTAATGAAAAAGCAATGAGTGCTCAGCATCCCCAGTGGGGTGCCCGTTCCATAACAGCCGTGATCTTGTCCCAGGCTACAGTAGCTACCTCCAAAGGAAATAGCACATAATCCCTCCTTTGGAAATGCTGCTAAGCTGTGTCAAGTACATCTGAATTCCAGCTGTGCTCCTGAAGCTGACTATGCAATATGTGTCTGTGTTCCCCAACTTCTTCCAGTATGGCTGATAAAGCATCCCCTTGTCTCCAAGTAGTTTCTCTTTGGTAGCCGTCCATTGTAATCCCTCAGGAAATACTGGGTAATGTTCTTAAACATACTTGACTGAGGCAGAATAAGACCTGCTGGCCATTGCCGAGCACTCTGCTGAGTGAATCTGGAGATTGTGCCCATGCATGGATTCTCTTGGAAAGCCCACCTCCAGGTCACTCGTACATCATCACTACTTGCCTTCATTTCTAAATCCACCCTCTCCTGCACGTGTAGTACCACCCTCTGGTAGCAGATAGGGACTTCTGGGTCTGATAAGCAATGACATATTCACCCGAGTGAAGGAAAACAGATGCGATATTGGTGGCCTGGCAAAGGGAAAAGCCAGCAAATCAGCCTGAGAAGCTGCTGTAATTCTGCAACAAGCTGAGATAGCACTGTAGTGCACCGGGGACTCTCTGAGGCATTGCGGAGCAGCTTGCATGGTGCAGTCCCGATTGCTGTGCTGCGCGGCTGTCACCAGAAAGTCTGTCTTTGTTCCTTCGCTGTATCTCTTCAGCAGCCTGGTGGCACCACTGAAGTTGACACTCCCTGAGCAAACCAGACACGTGTGTTGAGGTAAATTCAGTATGTGCCTTAATACACATAGAAACCTGACTCTTTTCTCTGGCCTTCCAGTTCAAAGGATAGATGGCTGATCTTGGGATTTCAAAGACGTTAGCCTGATGTTAGGTTAACACCCCTGGGGACAGAGGGGCTTAGAGTGTTATTCACATTAGATTTAGATTTTGTGAAACCTTGTCTGTGTGTGTTCCCTGAGGCTGGAGAAAGAGCTGCTGTTCAACAAGGAATTAAAACACCAGCATTGCCCTGTGACACTGGGACCCCCTTGTACTCTCATGGTCACTCTTGCTCATGCAAGAGCAAAAGTGGTTTGGAGGTTCCCCCACCTCATTGCCTCCTTCCCCAGAGCATGTGGTCGTTTGATGGTTACTTTCTTCACAATTTTCTGGCAGCCGTTTCTCTGCATTTTCACATGTAATGCTCCGATCTGAAAGCCAGACATGTTAGGGGTGATGATATTTTCAGGCAGGCCCCCTGCGCCTGACTGACAGGTGAATTCATACGTTCAGCTCAAACACTATAAATGTCTCTGTAGAGAACATAAGAAGGGAAGCACCGTGTCTGGTTTTCATAAGCAGTAGTTCCATCATCTCCAGACAACACTAATAAAATCACTGATATGAAGTGAAAATCCATATGCTCAAGAAAAATACATAGCTGCTGAGGAAATATTTGTAGCAATGCTTTCTCAAATTACAAAAAAGCAATGGTTTAGACATGTCCCTGCAGAGGGAACTTGTCCTACTGCTGCAAAAATTCGTGTAACTTAGGTATGTTCCTCCAGTTTTCAGTTTCTTAACATACAGATGTCATCAGCTCTGAATTATAAATCAGATTGTACTAAAGCAAAGGGGGCCATGGAAAATGAATTTGTCATTGCCACTATTACTGGTCAGTGACTAATAGGGGGTGATACCATCCTTTGGCCAATTAAGATGACTTTGGTTTTCCTTTCTGTATTTTTAAAATTCTTCTCCAGCAAGTAGTACAGTACACTTTATTCGAGTCAGCTATACTGTTTATCCTTTATCTCAAAATGGCCCCGAGGATAATTAAATGTTAAGCCCATTCCTGAGGATGGTGGGATTTTGAGCCATTTGCACTCATGAAATATAAGGCCTCATTAGTAACATTTAACTGTTTATTAAAAAAAAAAAAAAGCTACTTTTCTGGCTATGCTAAATTGAGTGAATAGCGCTACATGGTTTTTAAGGTTTCTGATGTTGAAATTGGCCTGTACTGTACAAATCTCACTATAAAGCCTTAATTTGCTACCAAGAAATAAAGCAATATATTGGTAACAGATGAGCGTGCATCATCATTTGCACTAATTGATTAACTCCTGGTGAAAAAGAAACTATTAAATACTTGTAAAACTTTTCTTGAAAGTTAGGTAGGTGAATGAGCACATCAGCACATCGGGTAGGTGGCTGACTATATTAAAAAAGGAAAAAAAATGTTTGTAATAGATTATGACCTTGCCTATCTCTCTCTTTAAAATTTTATTTTCCTCCTGTGGTTCTTCTTGATCCTGAAACATAATCAGTAACTGGAAGTGTAAGTAAAAGAAAAGTATATAAAAAGCACATGTATAAAAATTTCAGGAGGGCCTCTGCATTGGTTTAAAGGCAAGTTAACATTTTTGATGTGAAAAGTAAAATGGAATGACTGAAAGGGTATAGCCCTTACTAGTGCAGTGTTGCCTTTTGAATGCTCTAAAAAACCCACTCTGGGGGACACTGGTGGAAAATGAATAAAGATAATTTTTCTAAGCCAAACATTTTTAAATATATAGTCTTACACAATCTGAGTTGGCACTCTGAGACTGCTACTTATTTCAAGAAAATTTGAATTTAACTTATTGATACAGCTTGCCTGTTTTGACTTTTAACCTTTTTCCTATGTCTACTTGCAAAATGACACGACCAGAAAAGAAACTGAAATAGCGCATGTGGAGCTGAGTTTGCTGGAAAGGTTGCAACATGTGACTGATTTGCCTTCGTTCCAGTTTGGGGTTGGCAAAGACTATAAATTTCCTGAGTGAAAACACCGTTGATTCTTGAACCATAAAATTCGGGCTCAGGCACTGAAGCTTCTTCTGCTCTGCAGTAGCGTGTGGTGATCTCATCAAAGAAAGCAACGATGAATCACATCAGTCAGGCTGGCATGTTGTTTATGTCTTCGGAATAACGTGTGTCCTGTAGAGAGAGGTTTCTTAGAAAAGGCGCGTCTAAACTACCGTGCACTGTGATTATAGCCAAAGCTCTGTATCTGGGTATTCATCCTTCTCATTCCCTTGGCTTCCGTAAAAAGTGGAACTGTATTTTCCCCATTAGCAGCATGAGATTGATGTGAAGTGCAACGCTTTTGCCTTTTTGAGCTATGCTCATCTGGCTTCCTACAAAATGCAAACCAGCTTCTGTTGGATGTCTTGGACTCAGAACCGTGGTCCAGACTGTAACCTTCAGTAGTGGTTTACGTGGTTTCTGAAAACTTCTAGCCTTTGAACTGGAAAATTAAAAAGCTAGTAAAAGACCTAATTTTAGCACTAGGCTTGAAGCAGGTCCAAACTCTCATGAAAAAGAAATACAGTGACCATTTGGACTGCAGACTGGCTGCCCCGGAGCTGCCAGCGTTAGTTTAAAGGGGAAAGGTTCTCTGACAGAGTTGGTGCATGGCTCCTCTTCCCACAGCGTTCCCCAGGAAAGTAACCTGCCCTGGGGTTCTCATAATTTTGTCAGTGTAGCTATTTGTGCTGAAACTTCCCATGCTGGGCTTTGAAAATGTTAGTTGAAATGGTTCATCTGGTTCTGTAAATAAAGCTAGGAGGAAATGTCACTTTGCTCATGTTAAACTCCTGGTGACCTTTCCTTTGAAAGCGGTTCATTGCTCTTCATCTCCTCTAAGGCCTTCAGAGTGAAAGTGTGAGCCTTGCCAGGAGGTCAGCTTTGGGACAAGGATGTGTCTTACCGATCTCCCAGTTAAAATTCACCCAAATTAGCTACATTACATGCCTTTGAACATCTCCAACTCCCCTCCAGAAAAGGGGCATGCTCAGATCTTTTGGAGGTTGTAGTCTGGCGAGGCTGAGATTTGGCAAAGCTAAGAGGCGTTTATCACTCTGGCAGTGTGAAGGAGGAAATGACACGAATTATATGGAAGCTGCCTGGAAAGTCAGGGCAGGATTGAAAGATGGGATTTTGAGAACTGGGACAAGAAGAAGGATGGCAGAAATTTCCTGGGCAAGGGGGACTGGGAGTGAGATGGAAGAGATTGAATGATTTTCAGCAAAGAAACTGGGGCTGAGGTTAAGAGAGGTGGGTTTGTATGACTTGTTGAGCAGGGAGAGCTGGGCCAGAGAAAATGTAAGTACTGAAGAATGAAGTTTGGGGCAGGAGCAGAAACATGACGAAAACCAACTGAACATCATGCAAATACAGTACACTCCCTCAGCGAAGGCTCTGAGAAAGGCTGACAAACTGTTTCAGTAAGGATGCCTCAAATTTGAAACAGCCTTTCAGAAATGAAATCGTAATTTTGCATTTAATGCATCCAATATCTACCCTTTTTTATATTTTGTGCAGTCAGAAAATGTTTACAGGCAGAACTTCTGCCTTTACCAGCAAATGCATATGGAGGCCTAAGACGTTGTCAGACTCTGTGTCTTGTTCCTGCCTTTAGACCTTTGCGCGAGGTAGTCTGTCGAGAATTTGTAACATCTATTCTTCCTTTTGCATTGTATTTCAGCAACGCCAGCTGTTGTGCTTTGCTAAGGTGCAGGCGTCAGTGTGGAGCCAAATTTGTGCCCTTTTGATGACTGTTAAAGGGCATAATAATAATAATAATAATAATAATAATAGGTTCAAGTTACTGCCAGGCAGTAGACATCAGAATTCAAACTTTACTTAACAAAAAAACACTTAACTGAACAGCATTACCACATGCTATTACACAGATTAAATCAGTTTTCTCCATAAAATAGCTGAGGGACGCTTGTTTTCGTGCACCCCTGCTGTATAGCTGTATGCTTCAGAGCAGGTTTTTCCTCTATTTTTGTCTTCTGTGAAAACTGAACAGAAATGTCAGGTTATTTTTCCCTTGTCCTCTGGATGATCATAGAAGCACGTCTGAGATTTAAACTAGTTAATGGAAATCTTTTCCAAGTAGGCTCTGCTCGTACAGATTTAAAAAAATATTATGAGTGCAACCATCCAGTTGGCCATAGATATGTCAAATTAAGCCACTATAAATATAAAAGTTACTAAACAGGCACCAGGGAGAGAACCAGAGAGACCAGAAGGAGGGATCTTTCTAAAAAATAAAAAAACCCACAAGCTTTTATAAATGACCCTGATATACTTTTAATGCAGAACAGAAATCTTAACCATTCCTTCTAGCACTAAAGATACTGTATTCTTTGGGTTAGAATAGATTAGTTTTCCTTTATTTTTTAAAGAAACATTGCATGCTGTAGCCTCAAGCTCACATAAATGGTAGAGATGGAAAAAGTCATCTTAAAAAGATGAGAGAGAATGCAAGGAGGGATTTGTGCCAAAAGGAATGAATATTTTTTAACAGTTTCATGTTGCATTGTCTGTCTTTGACGGCTCCTAAAATATTTTTTTTAAATCAAGTAAATGGCCATTCTTGAGAAGTTTCCATTACTTCTTGAATATACTCCATTCACACGATCGCCTTGGCAGATAGACATCAGAGCTTTAGAAAAACTGAATTTCTAGCTATAAAAAATAAGTGTAGATAATATATCATTTATAATTTGCCTTATCAAGTGTTTTCACATCTTTATCACTTGTCATACAAAGGATATATCCTAAGCCTTTATCAGGACAACTGAAAAAATATTTCTATATATTTATTAATAACAAACTATGTTTTTCTGATACCTAAACTTTGCTCTAGTTGTCTGCTCCTGGTCTGTTGTATGCTATGAAAACACTTTGAAGAATAGAGCTTATTTCTGTACTTGAATTACACTGTATTTGATTATTCTATGGCCATGTATCTCATGTGGCATTAAGGTTGTTGATGTGTCTTTTGTGACATGACACTGCAGAGTGGCTACCTGCATTTCAGCATGGAAATAAAATTGCCTAACACATGACGTATGTGACACATAACAGTTGTCAGAGCTCAGATCTCATGTGCGACTGGCTGCTGGGGGTCAGTACTTTTGTAGTGATTCATTCCTTAACTGCATGAAGCATCTTCCATTTTATTGGGCATAAATTATAGGAACAAACTCTAACTTCAACAGCTGCTTTGGTGAAGGTAGTAGAGCTGCGACCTTTTCTCCATTTCCTTTTCTATTCTGCCCTCAGAGAGTTATCCAAGCTCCTGCAAGAGTCTGAGGTATTCTGCCTACGTAGTCACGGATAATACAATGAATGGCTCCGTATTAATAGGAGGAGCAAGGCCATTTACCTGGCAGGCAGTCCAGGTGAGGTGATTGCTGCAAGGCAGTGACCGCTCAGTGACCAAATCTTGCTCATGTTTCTCAGCGGAGCTGGGAAATCCGTGCATGAATGTCAGTAAATGTGATGCTTTCCAATGCTTGTTCTTACAGTGATATGTAAAACTACAAGATGAATCAGCTGCAGGGGGGTCCACATAACCAAATCGTTAAAGTCGTTTTTGTTAAAGCAGCATAGTAGAAAATCAGGTATACGTCTATCATGAGCCACAATGGCTTTCACTGCTTGCCAGTATAAGAAGACTGAGCTGCTGATGAGTTTTGATAACACAGCAGGTCATCACTCCGTGACACTGCTGGGGCAGCACTGGGTTGGCTTTTTTTCCCTCTGGCGTTGTTTTCCTGTACCTGCACCGCTGTGGTGGGACCTGCTGCGTTCTCCAGCGCCGAGAAGGAAGGGAAAGCTCAAGCAAGTGAGGAAGTGCCTGGCGTATGGCAGTAACGGGAGAGCTGTGTGGCTGGGGAAGGGAAGGAGCGGGGAGGCACTTCATCTGTCGGGACAGAGAGGAATGTCCTGGAAATACAGCTGCCTGAAATGGCCTGGGATGCAACGGAAAACCTGGGAAGGGTTTTACAACAGCACATTCTCGCCGCTGTGGCATCACAGCTTCTGCATGGTTGTGTGTGAAGGGGGACCTAAAGTCTTAAAGCAAGGAGCCCACTGTCAACATCTCATTAGCGAAAAGGGAGAAGAAATGCTGTCCTTCCTGGTGGAGCCAGGTCTGAGGGGGAGGGAAGCTCTGTCTGGGAGGGGGCTCTGGGGTGCCCTGGGGCATGCCAGGTCTCACATCAGGCACTTTAATTTACATGCCATTTGTTAGATACTGGAGTTGCAAATGAGCGGAAAGTCTGCTTGGTGTGGTGTGGCCAGGTGAGGGGTCCATACTGCAGGGGCTGTCGGAGACCTGTCATAAGCCAAGGAGAGAGAGGGGAGAAAAGGGGTCACGGGCTCCCTTAAAAACCTGGGTTTTGCAGCAGTGGCTCTCCTGGCATCCAGACAGGCCCGATTTTCTCCAAAGAGTTTGTGCTGTGCAGGGACTGCTCAGAAGCAGCAAGTGGAGCTGTGAGAAAGCAGAGGCGACCGTGTCCTGATAACCTGAGGAGAGGTTGTTGAAGATGCAACACAGGCACATGCTAAGAGACTCCAGGCTCTCCGGCTTATTTTTGTAAAGAGAGAAGGGACGGCGGGCGATTTTTGTTGGTTTGGGTTTTTTTAAGTAAAGGTCTTTTAGAGATGCTTGGTATTTACCGTCTGTGGGGGAAGCTCATTCAAAAACTGTGAGACTGGCTTATCTTCAGATGAGGGGGGTGTCTGATTTCTGAACTCTGGTTTGCTTTTTTGTAAGGCAAACTGATGAAGGCACAAGAGGGCCTTGCAGCCTGAACTTCAGAGATCATAAACCTCCGGCAGGTTAAATTTGAGAGCATGATAAAGCAGCCTCCCCTTCCGCTGCCAAAAAATAAGAAAAGGCAAGGAAAAATTGCATCAAAACTTCCAATAAAGAGAGCAAAGGAATTCAGAGCTGAAAGCTGAACTGCAAATGGTTATGTGTAATCTCTTGCTTAAACGATATTTTCTCCCTCAGGACTGAAATGTGGTCCTGTGAGGCTGGAGAGTAAATTGAAAGCTATCATAAAGATTACATATAGTGGGCACATGATAAACATGCCAGTAGGGAAGAAGCAACGCAGCTTTTCTGCAAGAAATCCTCCCATGGGGTCAACAAATATATGGGGGCCCCTGTCAGGCCAGGGTGTCGGGGGCACCAGAAAAGGTTTGAGGACAGTCTCTGTGTCTGGCATTGCAGTGTGGGCTAGGATGCTTCTTGTGGAAAAGAGATAAGTACAGTGGGATATGACAGGTATGACAAAGGTCATTGAATCACAGATGACTTAAGGGATGAAGGGACTGAATGTTTACCATGACTACTAGTCTAAACAAAAAAAAAAAAAAAAAGTTAGAGGGCATCAGGTGAAGCCAGCAGGTAATAGATCCATAGCAAATTAAAGTAGTTCTTTGTCTGCCATGTGTTAAAGCCTTGGACTCTTGCCACAGGGTGTTGCGGATCCTAAATGTTCACATCGGTTAAAAAGAGACTGGACAAGTTTGTGGAGGAGAAGTCTGTGTGCAGCTATTAAATACAACAGACAACCTCTGGCTCAGGAAATGCCTGAGGCACAAAGTGTTGGAGGCTGGCAGGCTATGCTGGGAAAATACGCTTGCTCTATTCTTGTGCTTCTCTCTAGGCATCTGGTTTTTGGCTACTGTCAGACAGACTGTTCAGCTACACGGACCTTTTGTCAGCAGCTGTTTTCAAATTTTTGCCTCAGCCGATCCCTGACACAGAGCACACCCTCACTTCTTGCTCACGATGCTGCTAGTCAGAGTTGCTCAAGGTCCTCCAAATTAAATATTTTTTGGCACTCTGTTTTCTGAAATCCTTATGCTCCAGCGTGCAAAACCCAAAATCTTGTCAGAAGCTAACATCCTCATCGATTGACTTGATGAGGAGTAGGGAGTAGGCACTTGAAATTTACCCTGAGTATTTAGGCCCTATTGCTGCAGGCCTGCAACAAAAGCATCTTTGTATGTGGAAGAGAGACCAGGGGAAGGAGAGCGTTTTGTGCTGCCTCTAGTTCCTGCAAGTCAGGAAGCTGGTCACGGAGACATGCTGCTTTTTCAGGTCTCTCTCACTCCTCTCATCTACAGGGAGACTTTGGGAAATCAAGAAACCTCTTGATTTCTTTAAGATAGCTGTGCCGCATCTTTGTAATCAAAACCAGAACTTGCCTGTAGCCTCTGCTCAGCCAAAGAAGTTTAAGCATCTCTGCTTCCCTTTATTAATTTTTAAAATGGCCTGCCAGTTGTTGTGATAATTTCAGACACAAGAGGCTGTGTAAGGGCAGTTGACTGATCAGTCAGGTATTCAGCAGTCTTCAAACAACTGGCTCTGATGCTTGACATCAAAAATTAATCTCCCTTAGATGCCTGGAAGCCAGAGCATGACCAGTGAACATGGACTTGGTACAAACTGTACCATCACTACGCTGTGATTCCCAGACTTACCTGGAGGAGGCAGAAATGCTGTTCAAATCAGCAATGCAAAGCCCCTTCTCTGCTTCCTCAAACCCTTTGCCTACTTCTGGCCCTGGGCCCACACAAATACCCAAACACAGCGAGGAATATAAACTCACAAGGGTCTCAGCTTTCATAATATGACTAAGTTGTTTTGATTTAAGAGGGCTCATCTTGCCAAGATTGGAAAAAATGAGTCCATTCTCTTCATGGCTGGATGTCAACGTACACCCAGGTTTTCAGACAAATGCCCCAAATGTGCTCACTTAAATGAACGACTGGACCAAGACTTGAGTCTTTAATATTGCTTTTAGGCAAAACTGGAGAAAAATAGGAAAGGCAAGACCATTATCAATCTAAGGTAAAAATAGAGTTAAGAAGATGGGGAATCATGTCTTTTTTTCTTATCATTCTCTTCTGAGGCCAACAGACATGTGTGGTTGTTTGGGGTGCTCTTCTCTAGGGCACAGAGCATTGGCAATGCCTGGAAGCAAAGGGGGAGAACTATGGCACCACGAGAGGGACAAGTCCTTGCTCTGTGCATCTCTGAACTCACCCACGTTAAACAACAACAAAAAAAGCTGCATACAGAATTACTGTGCTGATCTTGGAGCGCTGAGACGCTATTTGAAAAACTCCTGGACTTCACTTAATTTTCTCCATAGAATTTGCCTACGGTGCTGCAATACTTCATGTATTTAAGAGCTTTGCTCAATTTGCTTCTTAATACACAGTGTGTGGATAAAAGGTATAAACAACACTACTGATGTTTAAACATATTCTGGGTTTTCCCTAAGGTCATCAATAACTACTCTTTGCTGCGTAATCTCAGCCTGCTTTTTTTTTTTTTTTTTTTTTTTTTTTGATAAGTTGTTCTTCCTGTAATACCCTCACAGCTTAATGTCAATGTAGACTCATATTGGGGAAATATGTAGAGCAGCAGTTTGCAGGGAGACCTGTCACTGCGAAGGAATCCACACATTGTTGAATTCTTGGCACATTTGCAGGCCTACATTTATTCCTTATTACAGCCAGAGTTTCAGGAAAAGTGTTAGACCAAAGGCTCAATTTAGTTCTCAAAACATAGGTATTGGATGCCATTAAAGATGCGCAAGGGTATCCGAGACATCCACAGAAGGCTGGCAGGGACGAGACGGTCCCCGAGGAAGACTTGTACCCTTTTGCATCAGCAGAGGGGGGCCAGGCAGATGCCATCAGGCATCTCAAATGGCTTTAGTTGTCCTTACTTAGGCAAACATGCTTCCGAAAGTTATAGGGAAGATGTTTGTGGTTAAGGTCAGACAGGCTGTTCACTGGGCCACAAACACACAAAAAATAAACCACAAATGATTGACTATGCAGGCAACTATAGAAATGACTGTCATGTGAGGGTACGATCACTTTGTAATGCTGGCTGCTGCAATCTTTGTCCAAATATTTACTCTTGGAGAAAGGGCAGTTTGGGCTTCCTTTTCAAAACCGAAATGTTTCTGATGTTTAAAATAAAAGAAAAAAAGTCAGCCATCTTAGCTCTTACTGCCCGCGCTTTGCTGAAGGTCTCTAGGCCGCTCTCTGGGATTTGAAGGAAGAAGTCATCGCAGACTGCAGCACTGGCTCATCCCCGGCTGAAAGGGATCTCTAGGAACCGCTGAGGACGTCCTAACACCTAAAAGAGCTGCGAGGGTACGGCCCTGCTCTGCTTTAGGTTCTGCCGTTTCGCCGCTGAAGAAACGGGGTCAGGGGAAGAATCGTGGAGCCGGTTGCACGCTGCCATTACGTTGGGGCTCCTCTGCAGCCCTGCTGCGGGGACGGTGCGCCGCTCAGCGTGCCTCCCCCGGGGCCCTGCCGGGGATGGGCTGGGGAGCAAGACCTGCAGGGCTTGCCTGACGTCTGGCCTTGGCCCAGAGCCTCGTGCGGGAGCGTCCTAACTCATCTCCCGGCCGGGGACCTCCACGTGGCCAACTCCGGGAGGGCTCAGTGGCCCCCTTCTTCCTCCCTTTCCTCCTCCGCACATCCCGGGGGGGAGCGGAGAGCAGAGGCAGGGAGGGATGGAGACCTGGAGCCCCGCCGAGTGTCCGAAGCGGGGGCCGTAGCGCAGGCTGCAGCGCTGAGGGGCCTTTGCTGCCAGCGGCTGCGTGACGCCCGTTCGCAGCACACCCGGAGACTTTAAGGTCTTGCAAGTGTGGGCCTGGGTTTCTTTTCCTGCATTGTGCTCTACAAGGTAATGACAATTTGCACTGCTGCCTGTTTTTCAGCACTAAATAATTTGCTGTTAAATAGTCTCTTTGCTCTGTCTGTTTGTTTGTTCCCTAGCTATTTTTGCCTTGGGGCTTTTTTCCCCCTCATCTTCCCTGCTTCTGCAGTGGCCTTCACACCCTTCCTGCTTTGTTTTGATTTAAAATCAGCATATTTTCTCTCCACCTAGCAGATGCCCTGACGGTCTCTCAGAAATCCTTCGGTTTTTTTACTTTTCCCTCAGAAGGCCAAACTAGGAAGAATTTACCATAAACCATTAACTGCATGTATAAAAGAAGAGCTAGAGCCTTGTTTTCCATGATATCAGGCTATTAAATGCTGAAAGCTATCCCCTAAATGTTTTGATTTTTTTTTTTTTCCCAGTAGCTACAACAGTTGATAGATCTTTTGCAAGTAAAAGCTGGTTTGTGTGGAAAAATCTAGCAGCTGATGACAGCATGAAATTAATTTACTTGTGTTTTGCGTGTGAATGTTTTCCTGTAAAACAGTCATCCTGGATCATTACCCAAGGTGACCGATTCCTGTGAAAATGATAAATGTTTGTGCTGAATCGCGGTGTTTGTGATACTCATTGAAGGCAATATCAGCTTTCGTTGCTAAGCAATAGTGCCTATTTAAATAAAAAGGTAGGGATGCCTTTTCTATCATCATAACATGCAGAAAGATTATTCTGTGTTATTTTGTAAGAAGGAGGTGTTAATGGGTTCATTCTGCAGAGAAAATTTCCTATCTCTCCTTCTTCATCCTTTCTAAGAAGATTAAATTCTCGTAATGAACAAGGTGATCAAATTTCTATTTCACTTAAGTAGTAGAAATTACCCTAAATAAAGCCACATATTGTGACAACAGTGGTAGATTAAAAGCTATGGCTCCTATAACAGTCCCTTCTCATATTGGGCAGTTTAAATCACTAGGAAAAATCATGTCACCCATGACAAGATACCTTACATTTAAAATACCAAATTATATAAGTGCCAAATAGCAAATAGAATAAATATAAGAAGTATTCTGGTCACACGGCTCCTCAGTGTTCATTTTTGAAAATCAGACATTACTGTTTACATTTCTTTCATCTTGCAAAGTTGGTCTGAGGGCTTTCTGCTGCCTGTGTCTTGCTGAGAAAGACAGCACCTCTGAGAGCAAGGGAGACTTCTTCCAAAGACCTGCTGTCTGCAGACAGTTGTCCTTGAGCGGATCCTTGCAGTCTGAACAACCTTTCCTCTGCTGAAGATTTGTTGGTATGCGGCGATTCATTTGAATCCTTCAATTCTTGAAGAAAAGGAGTATGCGGGTTTTGTTGGATTCATTCAAGACAAGGTTCAGGTGAGAATCTGGGAGGTTCAGTTCCAAATTGATGAAGAGTTCATGGTTCTGTATCATAAATAACTATATATTTTTGTAGCATCACACAAAGTTTCATAATTGTGGAAGCCAGACTTCATTGCTCACCCAGTGTGCAAACAGTATATTCAGTACATGCATTTATCTTCATCATATTTTCTGAGTAGTGACATTAGTTAATGTCACAGCTCTTGATTTTCCTGGAATGCTGTTGTGTTTCCTCATAGCCTGACCAGATTCATAATACAGAGGACTCTCTCATACTGAGACATGTAGTTATTTCTTGGCCTGCTATTATTGATAACATCTGTCTCAGTATTATAATCTAGTTCTCTGCTGCACTGGCAGCCAAGAAATGTGGTGCTTCGGGATCAAAAATATTGCTGGGTTTGTTATTGAAAAAAAATTTTTTTTAGATGAAACTATTTAATTCTCCTTGAATTGTGAAATGAGATCAGTTTCACTGACACAGAACCAAAATATTTTCCAAACAATTCAAAAACTTTTTTAAATGCTAGGCTTTTAGTTTTGGGTTGGATAAAACCTGTGTTACATTCTTGTCCTTCCGAGTCTGACCTGCCTTCTGACCAACCTGACCAGCCTCCCTCCAAAAATGTCTCCGTTCACTGTTTGAACAAAAACACTTAAAAACAATTCAATGAAACGATAGCAGCTTCCAAATAAAACATTTGGAGTTCATCAACATGTATCATTTTACTGGGTTTAGCATGATTCATTTGGATGTATAGCTGTACTCTGCGAACACTTTAAAAATTGTTTTTTCCTAGTTCAGGATAAAACAAAATTTGAAACCTGCAGTGTTTTAGGGGAAAATGGCATTTGCAGATTTGTGTTGGCTCTTTCTGGGAGACATGGCTTGCTGTGCTCAACCACTCACCATTCCTCGTGTATGGATGGCAAACTATAACACACCCCTCACCCGTGCAAGCACACAGTGGTCCATAAATGCATCTTACAGAAAGGTCAGCGGCTAATCACAAGCAATGATAAGAAACAGGATCAAAACGTTGTCAGATTTTATAAGTTCCTGCAGAATGGGATCTTTCCCTGGCAAAAAAACCCCACTGTTACTTGACAACTCTGCTTACATACTTTTAATATCTTTTCAAGTCCCCCTGTGATCCTGATCCCCTGTTAGGCCAGCAGCGAGCTGCCGGTCCCGCTCTATGCTTCCCCACGATCCTGGCTTCTCCTGGAATTTGCTAATAAAACCAGCTCATTTAATATAGATCTCCCAGAGTGAAAAAAAAGTCACAATCTGATAAGACCGAGAGAATAAGCAGCTGAAACCCAACTCTGCAGCAGACCGGTTTTCCCCCGGCGTGGGGTTCAGCCAACGCGCAGGGCGGCTGCGCTGCCGCTTGCTTGAGCAAGGGCTCCATCTGCGGGAAAAAGACCAGCACCCTTGCCGAGGAGATGTTACATTCCTGTAAGAAGAAGGGGAAAACCCTCAGGGTTCCTCCTTCTCCAAATGCATTGTGAATTACTGTTTTGCTAAAATGCATTGCCTGCAAAATCCACACAGAAAAATTAACTCTCTGAATCCATCTTCCAGCAGCGAGCAAAGCCAGCTATGCGCTGCTGAAGTGGTGATGCTGATGGGCAAGGATTTGCTTTTCCTGATGTTAAGTTACTACAGCTTTAGGGCTTGCCTGGAACCAGTACCAGTGCAGGTTGTCTGAACTTTTCATGTGTGAGAGCAAACTGGGAATGCTCCTTTAAGTGGCTCTGTGTGTGTGTGTGTGTGTGCGCGCGTGCACGCTGCTCCCTCCACATCTGCATTCCCACTCTCTTTTTTTTTTCATTTGCTGTTGCCATACATGCGAAGCATGGGCATTTGGCGTTGTGCCTGTCAGAAGGAACACGTCTTCTGCACGTGTCCCCGGCCGTGGCTGAGTCTGTCCAACGTCACTCGGTGGCAGCAGCAGCTGGCGTTCCTAGATAGTTTTACAGAGGCAGAGCAGCTGCATGTTGATGCTCCTGGAAATGCCTAGCTCTTGTTCATGACAATCCGGCTGGCAGTTCCCTATTACTTTTTTTATTACCTCATGTAATTTGCCTGTGAGCTGTCATCTTCTGAGTTTATCTATGGCTAAGTGCACTGCCTCTCCCTCAGCCAGGGAGAAACGTGGCTCACTGAGAGCTGGGGTCCCTTCTGCCCTTATGAAAACGACAGTGTTTTATTTCTGAGGACAGAGCCCTCCACTCCATAGCTGTCGTCTGTTATTTCTGTCGTCAGCTATTGAAGGGTTGTACCATGCTGGATCGTCTTAACGGGATTTATTTTTTTTCTTTAGGAGGTCCAAGCTCAGTTGCTTGTTAATAAAAGAGTGAGGAGGTATTGTTCAAGGTACCCACACATGGACCTGCGTGTTGCAGTCTGGGCTTTGCAGGATACCCACCTGGCTTGTGAAAATGATTCCTTTGGGCCTTAGAGGCTATGAATCCATATCAGTGATCTCTTCACATGAGAGTTTTCCTATAGCTTGGCAAACGGCTTAGCATGAGCCCAAGGTCCAGTGACTCCAGGTGAAACATGAAACGCTGCTCTGTCTCAGTCTGTGTAATTTTTGTGCAGAAAAACAACACCCTATCAAGTCCGTAAATGTCCTTTATACCCACAGGCAGCAAAATCCAGAGCTAGCACAACTGAATACACACAGAGTGTTCAGTTTTCAAAACACATCCTCTCCTACCCAGGGCTGTGCCAGCCCAGGTGGGCTCCCTGCCCCTTTTCTGGCAGACTGTGCTGCTCCTCTTCCTCATTCAGCTCTTCGCTGGCTGGCCTGGTGATGGTTCGCGCAACCTCCTGCCAGGCGCTCCCTGCTCACGGGGCAGGGTCCCACGGGTACGCAGAGGGGCCGAGCCAGTGTTTGGCGTCGGGGCATGTGCTAAGGGCTGCAGCACGTGCTGCGTCTCCATCCAGATATTTCTCTGAGTGTATAGGTGACTTGCCCAGAGTTGGATATTGATCCGAGGCTTCACAGGCCTCTGTTTCAAGAAGATTTTTCTTCCTTTAAGACAGTGTATTTCTACCCAAAAATTAAAATAAAAATCTGGTAGTAGCCATGGTTAAGGCATAAAAGCGGTAGCTTTTTACCTGAAGTGTTAGCTGGAAGCTCTTGTGCTTTAACAGCAATCCTTTTAACTCCGTGGATTATTACAGCTGACCAAAAGGCATCTCCTAATTATTAGCCATATCCAAATCCCTCTGACTTTAATAGGAAAAGGTCTTTCCTTGCTGTAGTAGGTCAGTTTCTGAATTATACTGTGTATTCTTTTCTGGTTTAAGTTTTCTTATGAGACTCATCACAGAAGAGGTAGGAAATACGTTTACTGTCGTCCCTCTGTATAGATAACTGCTTGCTTATGTTGTAAAAAATCAAGGCTATAACCATTAGCAGCGTCACTGCACCATTTCCCCCTTAGTGTTACCGAAGTAAACATTTCCATAATAGGTATCACAAAAGCTCCCTAGGGAAGAAAAGTATGTATTGTAATGCGGGAAGTGCTTGCTTTCAGCACTGTTAACACCATGTCCTTGCTGTGCTCTGATTAATTGTCCTGCTTTTATCATGATTGGCACATTTACCATTAGGCTGGCCAGCTGTCAAGCTAAGTTCAATCACGGTAGACAAGCGCAAGCTGCCTTTGTGATTTTATCTGATTTATCTATCTGATCATCCCAAGAAGATATAGGCCCAAATCTTCCAGCCCTGCTTATTCTGGGCAGAAGAAAACTCCCTCCCACCCAACTAATGTTACTGGCTTAATTAACCTAACTCGAATAGGGCATTGCACAACAGTAGAATTGAATCAATTTTCTTTTTTTTTTTAAGAACAAATTGTATGCAATTTAGATAGTGGAATTGCTTATGCACCCAATGTTCAATTACATCTGGCTCTAGAGGAGAAAACACTTATCGGACAAATTGGATATCACTTTGCCTACTTCTGAAATGCGCACATCGATATCGATGCGCAACGGGAAGTCGGGATGCAGGGGAGAGGGAGGGGGGAGCTGGTTTTCTTACAGGTCTTTGCATCACTACTTCTCACTGCACTCTTACAATGGAGAGAGCAGACACAGCCATCATCCAGAAGCGTCACTTGAAAAACAAACAAAAACCCGAAACATCCTCCTCTTTTTTTGATGGTGGGGAATGAATTCTCTGTCTTGACTGAGATAATCCTGCTGTGATTTGAGAAAGTCTCAATCCACGACGTCAGGTTCCAGCCCCTGTATTATGCAGCAGCTCGGCACACATATGCTTTCTTTTACTTTTTGGACCATCCCACCTGGTGCTGCTTCGCTATGTTGCTCCTATGATTTTTCTCAGGGCTGCTAGTGACCTAATTCTTCTTTTCAGGCAAAATGACTGGGGAACGCATAGGATATTGTGGTTTATTGAAGTTAGATATTTTTCAGATTTCAGGGATAAACAGATGCGTGCATGTACACTGGGAGCCCACTCTGGATTTCTTGAGAAACCCCTTGGTCATCAATTAACCCGATCTGCTTGCAGACTGCAAAGCCTGAACTTCAATTTGGAAATAATACCAGTGAAGGGAGCACCTTTGCAGAAAATTACCCATTCCCTTATCATCTGCAGCGAAACTCACATTTACACTACCTAGTGTTCAAATGTCTATTTAAAACCGCTGGTTTATGGGCGCAAGGGAGAAAAGCTGCAGCACATCTACTCTTAGGACATCGCTGTCTCTTGCTGTCTACTAGTTTCTCTCTTTCTTTACTAAAACTCAAGCTCTGTAGGGACAAAACAGTCTCTGAGCATTGTGCATGAAAGAAGAATAGACTTTCAATGCCAGAACAGCAATTACAGTTTAGGTCTAATAATTTTGATTTCTAGAGAATTAATGTAAGTAGGTTGAAACAGCCTAAAAAGTATAGTATAGTTGACGTAGCACAACTATTTCACTGTCCCAAAGTAGCTGGTATACAGCTGGCTGGATTTTTACAGTTGTTGCTTAGTAAAAGTTGTTAAGACCTGAGCTCATTGCAACAGGGACAGCTGATGCTCTCTCTGACACCTAGAGATGGCTGACATGGTATTTTCTGGGTTAAATAAGCCAGAGTTGCACCCTGCTTGTTACTACCGAAAGTCACTTTTTTTCCTTTTTAGTACATGCCACAATCATGATCTTCTAGATTCAGGTATCTTAATCCTTTAGGTTCCTCCAAAAACAATAGCCAGCCATTACTGGTAGATTTGCAGTGTGCACACGGAAACTTGTATGAGATGCTGCTGTTTTTCTTTTCTCATGGTCAGAGTCAGAGCCTGGCTCTGAGCTCTGGTTCCTAGGGGTGGATTTCTGTATTACATGGTCCTCTTCAAATAAAACTTGCATTTAAATATACTGTGATTTAATAAAGGCTCTCCAGAAAAAACTAACCTCTCCTCTGTAATATTTCCCTCCTCTACTCTAATTTCTCCTTTAAACAGCAGTATGCAATTCACTGGCATTAATCTGTGGACTTTACACTGCAGAAGAGGACAAATAAGTGGCTGCTCACAAATAAGTATAGTTATCCCTTTTCCAGATACCATCAAGGATGATTTATCTAACTTGCAGATGAGACCAAGGAAAGGTTAGATTGTAAGTGCGAATGGGTTCTCTTTTACATAAGTGGAAAAAAATATTTAATCATAGCACACTTCTGCTCTGTGGGTTGTAGCATTCTCAGTGCTCTGGGTTAAAATAACGTTATTGCTTGCTTTTGTACAACAGCAGCACCCTCGCCTTTAGTTTTGCAGAGGAAATGTCTACATCACTGTCGATGCTGAGATAGTACGTACAGCAGGAGTCTAAGACTAATAGCCCAGAGCAAGCGTGACTGTAGAGAAACAACATACTAAAGTAGAGGAGGAAAGGTTGCATAGAGGAGCCAAAGTGCTAATGTTTCTATGATTAATAATCACCCACTGCCTGTTCCACTTTACCAAATGCTACTGAAAATAATTATGTACCTTCAGCATAATGAATTTCCCCCAGTCATCTGAAAATCTCTTTATCTGGGTGTTTTGGCTGTCCTCCACTTTGGCTGAGTAGAACTGTTTCGTCATTGTGAAACCACCTGAGAATTTGAGTCGAACAGGACGAAAGGAAAAAACAAAAATCTGATGGAGCAAACGGCAGCTGAGTTTGAAAGAGACTTCAAGTAAGGAGAGAGGCCCAGGCTGGCAAAAGCTAAAATGCTGCAGGGTCTTAAGTTTCCTTGTACAATCTGGATGACCATTTTTTCAGAAATATATGTTTTCTTTTATAAAGGAAGGCTCTACAATAATGTTGGGGGGGTTCTCCTTACCAAATCTGGCCTCAAAATCTTTATCACTGGCTTTATATTTTCTTTTTAAAACTTTGTATGCAGCTACAGTTTATATAGCAGGGTAAGATATTCAAACCTAAAATCATAGTAAGATGAATTAAGGTTTCGGGTTGACTCTAGCAGTCTGGAAACTTGTGATTCTAGCCAAAACTCCATCCTCAACTCATCCTATTCTGCTCAAGCACCTGGCTTGTATGGTTTTGCACTGCCATTTCTCTGCCTTCGTTTCTGAGAGACGTAGGAGAGAGGTCGTACGCTTTCACACAGGTCTGAGCTCTCACGCCGAGCCTGGCCAAGCTCTGGTGGGCACTGGGGCCTTGCTGCTGGTGGGCTGCCCGGCTGGCAGCTTTGATACACACACTCATACCCCTGAAAATTGCCCTCTCGATCGAAATGATGGTGTTTGAATGCATGCAGTAGAACCAGAGTTTCAATACTCCCATGTGTTTTCCTGTAAATATTTTCCTGGAAACAGTAAGTCTGCCTTACTGAATCTGCATACGTTTTTCTACGCTGTATCTTTACTTATCGAATTAATAGAATTCAAGCCAGCATCAAACACTGGATTCTTATTTAGTACAAGTTTAATATTATCCTGGAGATTTAGAGTGAGGATGCTGTTCTATTACATTACGTTACACTTAAATAGGCTTTAAAAGGCCCTGCTGGAGAGCAGAGGCTCCTTGTGATATGCTATTTATTCACAGTAAGAAAGCTGTATGTTAAAATAAAAAAATCTAAGAATCCAAAATCTAACCTAACTACATAAAGGGTGAGGGGGATCCAGACACAGAGAAGCAAAGTAAGTAAAAAGTCATCAGCAGAACTGGGATGAAAAGCCAGGTTCCTGTCTGCCAGTGTCCCCTTCCGTCAATAACTTTGTTTGTCCTGTACCACCTTGGCCACTTAGCAACTAAACTGAAGACACTTTGGGCTTTATTTGTCTTTTCTTCAACCAGTTAATGATTCATACTGTCAACATGCTTGAGTTTTTTGTAAATATGCAAATACCAACCTTATTAGAAAGTTAAGGATGGAATGATATTTTTTTAAAAAAGAGTCATCAGATGATGGGTATCAAATAACTTCCAAATATAAATGGAAGTGTATCCTAAACAAATTGTAACCAAAAAGAATGAAAGCCAGAAAAGGCATCTTGTATTTTTTCAAGGAAAGAGAATTCCCACCCCCCACCCAAATCAATAAGTTTCTGCTTTCTTTCAGCTGATTCAAATTTAAAGTGAGAGAAATTTCTGAGTTTAAGGAAGATAGCCAAGAAGCTAGATAGCATCATGTACACCAGGGGCTTACGAGTTTTCACATGCTTTCTTGCATCATATCCAGAAGTTATTGGATAAGCTGTGTTATGGAACATGGTGAAAATTGTACACGAGGCAAAAAGAACCAGTGTTCATTTTGAAGATGGTAGTTATAAATGGATGCAACAGTGAAACTGTGATATTGCCTCTAAAAACTGCCCAGTTCTTTATATGTAGTGAAGTATTCAAGAAGATGCACCATAGCAAGCTTAAATACTAATATTTCACTTCATTCACTTCACAAATACATTTTTGAAAACTGGATGTACTGATTATCCCAAGTGTCTATTTTAAATCATCTACTGTCAATGCATTTCTCACTCAGGCTCTACTTTTAGAAGTGCTTTCCAGCTCTGTGGTGTTGACATCTGGGAGTCTTTATAACAATATCTATAAATACCCAGGATTAATAATGTGATTCTTCTGGGCAATGTTCTTATCTAGAAAGATATGTAGGGAGTATTATTCACTGTGCGATTAGTACACGTTTCTCAGTTGCAAACAAACTGTAGGTAAAGAGATCATCAGACAACAAAAACTAAGTTAC
The DNA here is from genome assembly GCF_000690835.1 of Fulmarus glacialis. NCBI lineage: Eukaryota > Metazoa > Chordata > Aves > Procellariiformes > Procellariidae > Fulmarus > Fulmarus glacialis. The sequence continues at coordinate 40,371 of NW_009224449.1, read as the reverse complement.
AACTGGTCCTAAAGATGAATCACCCTGCCTTCCAAAGGATTAATTTTATCATACATGAAGAGGAAACAAAGAAAATGGGAAAGTCAAAAAAAAGGCAACACAGAAATACAAAATGCAAATATGAAAGGGCTGGGAATCCTATAAATTTGGAAGCTCCCATATTTGAGCTGTCTTATGCCCTACTCAAAAAAATGGATGTTCTGCTGATATGAAAAATTCTACGTTTTTCAGGTAGCTCCCTATTTTAATACATACTACATGTGTGGCTAGGGCCACACAATAAATCAGGTTTGTAGCCTGGTAGTTCTCGGAAAACCTCACTTCAAAATCAATTTTCTTGTGTGTAAAGGGATGTGATTTGGTAGCTTGCATCTGTTTCCCATGGAAAAATCTTTTTATAATGGAATGCCTAACAAAGCTTTGTTTCCTTGCTGAGAACAAACTCAAAACTAGACAAGCAAGTGTTTTTTACAGTGTTAAGGTAGCAATGAATTGGAAACCCCATAGAAAACAATTCCTTAAATAGCTGAATTAGTTTTGCAATAAACAGTTGTTGAAAAGATTTCTCATGACATTGGGGTTTTTTTGTGGCTGAATACTCAAATGGCTGCACTAGTTGCACACATCCTTTTCATGGCCTTGCAACCTCCAGGGCAAAAAAGGAAAGCTTTGCAGCATGTTCAAGACTTCTCAGCAAAAGAAGGAATTGAATCCCAGCCTCCTACGGAAAAAGAAAGAGTTATAAAAAATAACAAGATCTATAAAACACAATGTACGCAGCTAAAAAATCAAAACAGATTCTTAGAATCAGAACTGCAGCCTCCAATCACAGCCAATTCTCACATGCATAGGGATCATTTACTATCACCTACTCAAATAGACCCTGTTAAAGTGATGGCTGCTATGTATACCAAGGACAATGAATAGTCAGGAATTGTCTGGCTTGAACCTGATTCTCCTCGTGCTCCTCATGGTGATGATTCAGATGATCCAGGACATCAGGAGGCCACTGTGATGGCCACGTGCATGGACCTCCCTGGGAGGCCCCACGGACTCGACTGTGCCAATTCTGCTCTCGTGCTTGGTATAAAGCCAATCACTACCTTTAGGGTCAGGAAGGAAATTTCCCCAGGTCACAGTAGCTGGGACAAGACAGGTTTTTCACCATCCTTTGCAGCACGGAGCACCAGCTGCCTGCCACCATCTTCAAGTCACCTGTCATCTAGGTGGGCTCCTCGTGCCCTGTTCCCATCTCACCTCTCCACACCTCCCACATCTGCCTGGGAGGAGATTTTTCTCTTTTATATTGTATTTTTATTTCAATAACAATCGGTTTAAATTTGTTTTGAACTGTATCAGTTAAGAGTTTTTTCGTTCTAAGAGATTTGCACTGTCAATATAAAACAGTGTCCAAGCTTAGACATAAGAACCTGGCTGGTGGTGCCAAAATGTCGTATGTCCTTGCAAGCATTACCACTGGGGGTGGGGGAAGTTGCTGAAGCTTTCCCTCAGTTAAGGGAAAAGCTACCATGAATGTCAGGAGAATTAATTTCTTGCACTCTGATGCCAGAGGAGGGGGATGGGAGCACCATAAACCCATGTGCCGTAAGGGTAGCGGCATGGAGGTCCTCAGGAGAGCCTCTCCCTACTGCGCGTAGCGAGGGACCTGAGCCCCAGGTTAGGAGGTTGGGCGCCAAGCAGGGTTGCCTGCTAGGTTCATCAGGGTCCACCTCATTCGGCCTTTTTCTTGGCAATCAAGAGGCCTCAAACAACGGGAAAAATCTGTGTCCTCCCGCGGGTCACTGGCAGAGGCTTGTTCCTGCCTTCTTACACATTTTGCTTTGAATAAAGGAGGAGTGGAAGATAAATCAAGTTTTCCATTTTGGATAGCTGCAGGATGTCTTTTAAAGGAAGCAGTTCTGTAGCTGAGACCAACACCCTGCGCACAGCAATGCCCTTTGCTCCTGCCAGGGTTATCTCCACAGGGTAAAATTTCCCCTGAACTTGAGGAGGGAAACGGTCAGTGAACGGCACAAGACCCTGGTGGGATGGCTATGCTGAATACGCAGAGGCATCTCCACCTGACGACTGGCAGCTCTGCACGCTTCAGCATTTTTGAGCCCTGGCATGCCCATGAGGCATTGGGATGGAGAAAGAAGGTAACATGGGTGTAAATGTAACAGGACAGTGTTGGGCACAGACACTGTGCCAGCAGTGAGCTATAACTTAGACGTGATGCCAGGCCTATATTCCCACGTTATACTGAACTTACGGTACATCCTATAGGGAATGCTGGCCGTTGCTTTCCCCACCCATAAGTGAAGGAAAGGGCAGGCAGCATCCGAGACCCACGAATGCAGGCGCTCGGGGGATGGTTGTGACGCTGTGCAAACAGATTCAAAGAGAATAGCTGATCAAGGCCGTTTTGCCGCCTGTTTCTGCTCGGGACTAATCCCAATCTACTGCAAAAAGCCTTGCCCGAAGTGGCTTCTGCTAGGGTAATTTTGTGTCCCTCCTGCTGTCTCCCTACCTCTGCCTGCCCAGACGCGGCCTCTCCTTCTCTGCACATAGACTCGTTTCCAGGTGGGAGTTGATAAGTGCCGCCTGTGTTTTCTGGAAAGCCGCAATGGAAGAAGAGGTGAAGCTCTTTCCCCTCCCACTGGAGACAGTCGGCCGAAGAGGCAGGCTCTGCCGGTCATCGCACCCCAGAGCAGTGAGGTGTGAGGGGCTCCCAGGCATGGGGGGAAGGCCAGCAGCAGAAGAGCCGGCCTGTGCGTGGAGAGAGTGAGGGAATATTTGGGCGTTCTTAGGCTTGGAGTCGCTAACGAGGTAAGAAAGCAGTCCGTCCGCTGCCAGGGAGCTGTTTGTCCCTCCCGGCAGGGCACGCCTGGCTCTGGCTGGTGGTGGTGAAGGTGCAATCAGATCCAGCAATGTCCTGGGGACTGGGCTTTAACAAAGTCCCTCTCCTGAGGAGCATCATCCTCACAGGCTGGTTTTTGAGTTTGTGGAGCGCAGCAGTAAAAGGCACTGCAGCCATCACAGCCCCTTCTTGCTGCTGCAGAAGGGCCATACGTAATGAAGGGCCCGGGCAGCGGAGGGAACAGTTTCTATCTCCAAGAAATCTGGTTTCAAGTAACTTTCCTTTTTCCTTCTGGTGGTGCTACTGCATTTTTCCACCCATGGGACATGATGAACAAGGCGCATTGATGAGAAGGGAAAGGCAGAATAGGGAGCAAAAGAACGAAGGCCTGTTCAGCTGAATTGTGCAACGGGTGGTCATGTTTTCTGCGCATGGGACAGCTGCTGGCCTCTGATGGTTTTCGTAGGGCACAACGTGTCTCAGCTCTTGAGGTTGCTGTGGCATGAGCAGAGTCCACGTCAGCTGGGGAAACAGGGGCAACTGCTGACATGCAGCTCCTTAACTACAGCGTTTAGCCCATCTGGGCGATGCTTGGGAAGGGACTGTCTGACCTCTACCCCTCCCGCCAACAGGGTGAAGGCTCAAGAGCTGAATGCTAGTTTGACCTAAATGGTGAGTTTAAAGCTGTCCTACCACGCAAAGCATAGACCTTTCAGTGTGTGAGGCGTGGTGCGTCTGGGGCTTTTCTTGAGTGATGGGTTAGAAACTGTCACAAAAAACATGAGAGTTTGGGAAGAGGACAGGAAAACTAGTTTAACCTTATGAATGACTGGAAATGGTGGATTGGTCATTAGGGGTTGTTACTTACCATGAGATTGTGTTTGCATTTTTTAAAAAGTGTTTTAATTGTTAAACAGCATGAAGCACACTTTTCCGCACTGGAGTAAATGGGTGTTTTATTAAATATGTGAAACTCAAACTGATGTCCTGCAAAGGTGATAAACGTTTGATGTGGGGATAAATGTTGAATGGGTCTCTTAGAAACTCTTGTTTCATGGACGAATGCCAAATTGTCATTAGTGGCAAACTGGGATGTGGATAAACTGCCTTAACCTCCGGGAATGAGTGATAGCCCAGATGTGTTTAGTGGGAACAAACGCCCCACCCCAGCGTTGTGCTGAATGTGAGGCACTAGCTGGAAATGTCTTGCTAATTTCTGCCCACAGAAAAGTTTCTGTTTCAAAGTGTAAAAGTTTCTATAGATTCTTTTCTAAAGTTCATCAATAAAAACTGAATCTTTATGGGACAAGAAACAGCAAAGTCTAACAAGAAACACTACCCCGACGGAGCCAGTCTGTGCCTGGATGATAGATTTTCTTGTCTTGTTAAATCGGTAGGTCAGGGACCTACTGCACGGCTTGGGAACCTACGTCTGAGGGGACAAAACACGTTATATTAAAATTATTTTGGCCTTTTCTGGATTTAATTGCTTGCTTTATAAGGCAGATGAAAGAGTTATATTCAGGGATGCTCCCTGATAGGAGAAATGCAGGTGGCACAGGACTTCTGTCCCTACCCCGGACTCTAGCTACTATTCATTTTGACTGGTTGCATTAGAGAAAACAAAACCACGTCCGTGCATCTAGGCAGGAGGAGTTTGTATGTTTGCGACCCATGGTAAAACTGGTTTGCTTATTCAGGTTACTGTGCGGTGCATAGGCTGTGGTGGGCAGGAGGGAGGACAGCTGCCTGTTTGTCAAGCCCTGACTCCAGCTCTCTGGCTGAGCTGCACTTGGGGGAAGGAAGGGACGCCTTCCTCGGGGGCAGCTTTGCTGGCAGGGATGTCTGCAGCAGAGCAGAGAGGCAAAGAGGGGCTGAGACCCGCTGCAGGCATGCAGGCGAGGACTTGCCAGAGGCCCCTGCCTGCAGCAGGGAGCAGAGCCAAGCCAGCCCCAGCGGTGACGGAGCCGGCTGAGGTTTCCCAAGGACTGGGTCGGTTCCCAGCAGCTGGTAGTGCTGCTCTAGGTGAAGCCTTACTGCAGGGGCATGGGCAAGGGGGGACATCGCTCACATTCAGTTTGTCTCCTACAGCGGAGTTCTGTTTTCCCCTCTTTAAAGGCTTAGCTGCTCCAGTTCAACATTTTGAATTCTAGCAAAACTTGGATGAGGAGCATGTGGTGACTTTGATATGATCCCTTAGAAAAACCAAGTTCCTTGGGTTTGGCTGCATTTTTTCCCTCTTTTTCAAAACCGGCAGGGCAAAAGTTCCAAACAAGGGAGGGGAGAAATACTCTTTCCTCGAGAATTAGTGGTGGTCAGGCCTAGAAAATGGGACCTGAGGACTAATTATTCAATATAATTTTTCCTTTGACAAGTTTGGCTGTTCCTCTTCCAGCCTCACGTGTAGGGCAAAGCGAGGTTTTGGGCCAGGAAGGAACTGTGGAAGCCAGAGGAATTTCTCCGGGTCACCAAGCCACCGCTGTCCAAGCCCCTTTCATTCACCTTAACTCTTGCTCTTGTGGAGACCTCGGTGGCATTTCTGGTCTCTGCCCGTGGCTGATCCTGAATTCTTGCACTCAGATGGACTCTCCAGCATGGACCTGATTCAACACTGTTTGCTTGGTCTGGTGTTAAAACAAGTTCTGTGGTTGGCTCCAGCCAGCTGCTTCATGCTGAAAATATCATTTTATGAGGCTTTTACAAATTTTCAGCCAGCTGATACATCTTTTATCCTTCAGAGCTCAGCCCCTCAAGCCTGCTGCTAAGGTCTTCTGGACTAAGAGAGCAAATGGTGACAAGCCAGGAGGCAGTACATGTGGAGGCTCCAGGGGAAAGGATCATTTCAGTCTGTCAGGTGAGAACTCGTTAAGTAGGGGGATGATCATGGGTTTCTACATGCCTGCGGGATATTTGACTGGCCACAGCGGGGAAAAATTATGCTACTGATTGCTATTTTTCTACTATCTGCGGGTGATCTTTGAAAGGTGTTTATGCTTCTCAGGGGCCCTTCTCCTAGCGTTTCCTTTTTATTTTTTGCCATGCGACTGGTTTTAATGTATGCATCACCTTTAATTCAGACTGTGGTTGTACTCTGCGGTGCATTATAAATATCTCTTAAATCCAGGAGAAATGTCAGCATCCACCTGACAAGTTTCTGAATGTAGAAAGATCTGAAACCTCATTTCTGATTTTAATAAAATGAAATACAAGTATTACCAGTTTTTAAAGATTTCTCTGGTGTCCTCTCTCAGCCCTGCACACTGCTTTATCTCCCCTTACACAAGAGCTAAGAGGTGATTCTAGGAACTGGTTACTCACTACGATTTTTTGAAATTGTTATGAGGTTTACGAAAATGAATTCTTTTATGCAAGGCAAACAAGAAAGATGAAATGTTTTAAAGAGCATCTTCATTTCTCTTCAAAAAACCTGCTAACAGTTCCTATTTTTCAAGCATTAGAAAATTTTCATGTTTCTTAGTACGCAATTACTGGAGTCACAGTTCTGACAGATAATAGCAAATTATTTTCAAATTTAGTCCACTAGAAATCTTCAGTTCTCTTTAAAACCTGTTACGGTTTCAGAGGAAGAAGTATGCTTCTCAGTATAGTAGCCCCTGCTTTTATTGTCCTGTGCTGCCGTAGGTAGATTTGAGGTAGATTTCAATATTGGTAATCGTTCCTTGGATATGTCATTTACAGAATAATGATGCAATAAACTAAGATATTCTGTGGTTAAAAAAACCCAAAATGTTATCACGCAACTAGTATGAAATGTCACCAACCAAATCACATATATTCTTTCCTCAAAGTTTCTGTTGCAGCGGAGCCCAAGTTGCAAAGCAATTCCTGAGTAGCTAACAGCAGTTTGCTTTGCAATCATGACAGGTTCAGTGGTACCTTATGAATGGAGCCAAAAAATTCCTGTGAAACTGTTGTGGCTTGGTCTGGAGTGTAATCAGACTGGCAGAGGTCAGTAAGTATGCTGCCTATTTCATCGCGGTGCTGTTTGGATTGCTAAATTTGATTTACACACCAGAGCAGGCTGATGCTGATGATACGCAGTTTCAGGAGGAGAATATGTGAAAAGGTTTGCTTTAAATATTACATGATTTGTTTTAACAATAAGTTGAATTTTAAATATAATTCCAAAGGAAAGAAATGAGAATCCAGGATGCTATTCTGTAGAGTTCCCATCAGATTAGCCGTCTGTGGTCAAGAAACTGTTTATGAAGCAGCTTTATTTTGTATAATTGTTTCTACATTTTTAAAGTGAAAATGGGCTTTCTATTGGTTTTCTTATTGATATTAAAAGGGTTCTTGAGTGTGTCTGGTCCAGGGACCTCTGCTGAGTTAGACTCCCTAAACTATATGCCTCTAATAGTAGTCTAATTGTTATAAAACTGTATTTTTTTACTTTAAACGTTTTAAAATCTTATATGTACAGCAGTGGCTGGAAATGGCTTTGTCCTTGAGAGCCTTGGAAGACTAGTTTTGGGCTAGTGATCTTTAGTTTAAGCAGCAAACACTGCTATCCCTGAATGAGCAGAATCTGATTCCTCCTTCCTTTCAAGTTGATATGAATGCATGGGCCATTTCAAGCAGAATTCTTGCTGTTTCTCCTGTGTCCCAACAGGGAAACTCCAAAGTTGCCCTTACACTGCCTGTAGTCCGTTGTTTTACTGCCAGTGGGGACTAATGCAAGGAAAATCGAAAAAATCTGACTTTCCGGAGGTGGTGGTGTAAAACCTTCAGTTTGCGCTACACCTTGATTCTCTCCCACTTGCAGTTTAATATTCAAACAGGACGGTGACTGAAATACAGGTTTTACATGAGGTCTGATTTCCAGTGTCGTTGCTCTGTCTGGAACTTCAGGCAAGACCTCACGTCACATCATAATCTGGTTCTGTGGTTGGGTCAACAGTGATTTTTTGGTGTCCATTAAATACGTGCTTTTTACATAACTTGATTAATTCCAAACAAGTTTAGTTGTTTGGAGGAGACATTAAATTCTTCAGAAGAGGTGATGTATGCATTTTGTATACATAGAAATGAGCATAGAGGAGGAAGGGTATTAATCCCAGTCTTCTGACACCACTTGTAATAACATCTTAATTACTTTCATAAAGTCATCAAACTCCCTTTGAAACAGGTTGGATGTTTTGTTGTCACTGTTGTTATTGGGAGGCTCTTCCAGTAATTCACTGTGGCACTCTCAGGAAAGACAAGCAGGAAAGACAGGCAGGGAAGAAGCGGAGGGGGGATGCTCTCAGTTTGAAGGAGCAGCTGGGATGTATGGAGCTCTCCTTTGGGACAGACAAGGGTCTGGTGAGAGCTTGTGGGTCAGATCCACAGGGAGGCCAGGGAAGGCAGCAGCGTCGGGGGAGCATGGATGAGGGAGGGGATGAAGCCTTCCTTAAACCCCTCGAGGAAGTCTGGGGAGGGCAGAGCCCGGTACTTCTGGAGGCCATGAACCTCCTTGCCACCTGCTGGAAGGGCAGCACGGTAGGACACACACAGTCCCAGAGATATCTGGAGGGTATCAGAGACAACTTCTTGTTGGGGTCTGCTTGGGCCAGCCCAGGGGTCACACTGATGGATCTGCTGTCCCTGCCAAGGAAGCACCAGCGGGGGAGGTAGTGACCCATGGCAGCGTTGGCCATGGTGAGCATGAAAGAGTGGACATGAAGATCCTGAGGGGAGGGAGGAGAATCACAGAGCCCAGACGTGGGGCACCAGGTGAGCAGCCTGCTACTTGTCCAGGGAGCGGGCAGCTGGAATCATAGGGGAGCAGCTCTGAAGAGTGAAGGAGATGAGGGCAGCTGCCAGGTCTGTATGGACCGCATCCGCCAGATAGGAGAATGGACCATCCTGATACCCAGGAGAACAAGCAGGTGTATCAGGATCCTGGCTTGGCTAAGCCAAGAACTCATGGCACAGCTCCACTGCAGAACAGCCACGTACAGGAGGTGGGAGCAGGGCCAGGCTTCAAAGGAGGGCTTTAGAAATATTGCCCAGGCGTGCAGGGATGGGGTTAGGAAAGCCAAAGCTTGGCTTGAACTGTCAGGAACATCAAGGGCAAGAAGAAGAACTTCAGCTTGTACATCAGTAGTAAATGCCAAACAAGGAAATGTGGGCTCACTGCTTAGTGGGGAGAGTGATTTTGTGGCACTGGACACAGAGAAAGGCCAGTGTCGCTAATGCCTTCTTTGTCTTCATCTTCACCACCAAGTTCTCACAGCCTTCAGTGCTTAGTGAAAGGGCTCAAGGAGGATAGGAATGACCATCAGTGGGTGAAGACTGAGTCAGGGATTATATGCAAGAACAGGTAGAGATCAGGGAGGTCCTCGGTGACTGCAGAGAGCAGCAAATGTCACACCCATCTTCAAGAAAACCCCAAAGGACAACCTAGGGACCTACAGGCTGGTTGGCTTCACTTTGGTCCCTGGGGAAATTATGGAGCAAGTCCTCCTGGAGCCCATTTCTGGGCTCATGCAGGAAGAGGAAGGTTGTTGGGAACAGCGAGCCTGACTTTACTGAAGGTGAATCATACCTGGCCCACCTGATTGCCTTCTGCATTTGAAGCACTGCATTTGTGATTGAGGGAAGAGCAGTGGATGTCATTTACCTCGATCCCAGCAAGGCTTTCCACACTGTCTGCCACAACAGTCTTCTTTCAAAGTCAGGACATTGAGGTCTGAGTAGCTGGACAATTTGATTGCAAAAAAGCTGCTTGGATAGTCAAGTGTCAAGTCCAGAAGGTGATGGTTAATGGGAGCTACACTGCCGGTAGACCAGTAACAAGTGGAATAATGCAAGGGTCTGTGCTGGGCCCTGTCCCATTTGACATCTTTATCAGTGACCTGGAGGAGGTGACAGACAGTTCTGGTCTCAAGATTGCAGATGATGCCAGATTGCAGGGACACACAGTCGGGTCAGGGCTGCCATCCAGAGGGACCTAGCCAGGCTGGAGGAATAGACCAGCAGGAACCTCATGAAATTCATCAAGGACACATGCCAAGTGCTGTCCCTGGGTAGGAAGCACCAGTGCAAGGACACAGGCTGGTCTATGCCTGGCTGGGAGCAGCTCTGCGGGAAGGGACCTGGGGACCTTTGCAGACACAAACTGAGCATGAGCGATCCGTGTGCCCTGGCTGCGGGGACGGACAGCAGCACCCTGGGCAACCCAGTGCAGGAAAGACATGGAGTAACTGGAGCAAGTTCATCAGAAGGCCCCCAAGCTGGCCAGAGCACTTGCCCCGTGAGGCGAGGCTGAGGGATCAAGTCTTGCTCAGCCTGGAGAAGAGGTGGCTTCAGGGGAGGTCTGACAGCACCTGCCAGCACCTGCGAGGGGGTTATCAAAAAGACAGAGCCCTACACTTCACAGTGGGGCATTATGGGGGGATGAGAGACAACAGGCATAAGTTGGAACGAGAGAAGAGGTAGGACAGAAGGAAATACTTTTGCACTCTGGGGACAGTCAAGAACTGGAGCTGGTTGCCCAGAGAGGTTACACGATCTCCATCCTTGGAGAATTTTAAGACCTGACTGCTTAAAGCCCTGAGCAACCTGGTCTGATCTCAGAGCTGACCCTGGAGCTTGGACTAGATGTCCTTCCACGGGCCCTTCCAACTTAAATCGTTGTCTGTGATTCATTATATGAATATTTTAAAACTACCTTGAATTTCCAGTTAGATTTATTTGTGATCTATTTGTGTCCTTGAGTTCTTTTGCTTCTTAGGCTTGTTCTTGGCCTAAAATAAATTTTATTCTGCAACGTATTAACTGAGAACAATAACATTCACTCCTAACTTCTGTTAAGCAAAACAAGCCACGGTCTTCTAATTTACTTACGTGAAATAGAGTCCCTACTCCTTTTTCATCCTAATATCCCCTCTCTGCACCTGTTCTGATTTAAATTAATCTACCTTGCATGTAGGTGATCACAACACTGCAGTACTGCACAAATCCAAATACAAGGTCAATGAAGAAATATTCATATCCTGCACTAGGCACTCTTGCTACTGAAAACATTCCGCAGCACGATACAGCCAGAGACTTAATTTAATTTTTTTTTTCACAACTGCATCCTGCCCATACTAATCCTGTCACTGTTTATCATTTCCTGATCTTGCTTTATATATATAGAAATATGTAAATACGGACATATGCAAAATTATTGTGCCATAGAAATGACTAATGATGACAAATCCTACTATTAAAAAGGCTTTTCTGATATTTGCCCTAAACAATGGTCTCACTACTAATTTTCATTACTCTTAATTGGACCATTTTTTTCCCTCAGAAGCTGTTAAGTGTTCTAGACCCAGGTGTCTCTCAAATATGTGCGCGCAGAAATCTTGTCCTCTTTTAAATTACATCTATTGATCTTTTCTGGTGAGTCATTTTTTTCCAGCACCCTAATTATTTGGATGTCAATGAAAAAGATTTCTTTACAACAAAATGTTTTCATGTTCTGAATTTTGTTTTTAGAATCCTGTAAAAAGACCACTGAAATATTCTTTAAATCCCAGAGATCACAATTCCCTAAAAGGTGTGAGACACAACCTTTTAAGTATATTGATCACAGAATGCCGTATTCTCCTTGTATTACAAGTGCTTTTGAGATAGTAACTCTGATTCCAGTTTGATCATATGGAATTGTGGTCCTTCTGGGAAAGTGGGCTTTATTTAAGTAGTAATTAAGAACAAGAAATTCCCAGTGATACAGCAGGTTTCCCCAGTTATATCTTCTCTCATCTTCTGTTTCTCCACAAATTCCTCCTTTGGGAAATTGTTTAAAGCTAATCTGGAAGTGAATTCTCATAGTTTCTCAATGAGATTGCCAGTGGTATGCTGGTAATTTGCCATGCAAGAGAGAAATTGGCTTTTTTTGAGACAGTATTTTGTTGTTCATGGCTTATGTACTGCTTTTCACATTAATTGTTTAAAGAGCAGCAAGTCCTCTGTAGATTTAGTAGCTGTAAATTTGAGCTTGTGAGACTGTAACGCAGAACACCGGGCCCTATGTAGGGTTCATTGGCTAAATGTTCATGAATATATAAGGAGCTCTTAGCTCCAATGCTTAAATTATTTCTATCTCCCCTCCAAGTGTAGCAGCAGAAGCCTCCCGTGTCTGATCTTTGCACGTGAGCTTCTTATAAAGGGAAAGCATGCACTGATTCCAGCACCATCCTGTTGATCCCTCAGAGGGAATTTTCCAGCCACAGCACTCCAGCTACTGCACAAAATAGCTCTAAAATTCTTCAGCCATTGGTTGCAACTTATTTTGAAACAGAAAAATGTTTAACTGTGTACTGGGTGCAGGTGTCCAGGAGGGGGAGGTGGGGGTGGGAGCTGCAGGGGCGGCCTCTGTGTGGAGAGGCTGGGACTGCCCCATGCCGGACACAGCCGGTCCCAAGCAGAGATTCCCCTGCGACCCTGGAGAGATCTTGGTGGAGCAGGTATTTCCCTGTAGCCCCTGGAGAGACCACAGTGGAGCAGGTATCTCCTGGGGCCCATGGAGAGGACCATGCTGGAGCAGCTATCCACACTGCAGCCCCTGGAAGACCCTACACCGCAGCAGGTGGACATGCCCTGAAGGAACTACGGCCCATGGAGAGCCCACGCTGGAGCAGATTTATCCTGAAGGACTGCAGCCCGTGGGATCGGCGGAAAGGTGTGAGGAGGAAGGAGCTGCAGGGAGGAGCTGTTATGGACTGACTGCAGACCCCAGTCCCCATCCCCCTGCGCCCCTCGGGTGAAGGAGGTAGAGGAGTCAGGAGTCAAGAGTGAAGGTGAGCCTGGGAAGAACGGGGGCGGTGGGAGGAAGATGTTTTAGGTTTTGTCTTTGTTTCTCACTATTCAACTCTATTTTAATAGGCAATAAATAATTTTCCCCATGTTATCTCTTTTTTGTTTGTGACAGTAATTGGTGAGTGATGCCCTTGTCTTTTGTCTCAACCCACAAGCTTTTTCATCTTATTTTCTCCCCCTGTCCTGTGGAGAAGGGGGAGAGAGCAGCTGAGTGGGAATCTGACAGCCAGCAAAGGTCAACCCGCCACAAACTGTTTTAAGTAAGCTAGAGCTCTCAGGGTCATTTCAGCCCTACTTTTTCATCTTAATCTTCAACAGACTCAATTATTAACTTGGAAATTATTTCCATTTCCATTTGAATAAATTATATTAGAATTTTTGCCATGAGACAAAAACAGAGAAGCAAACTTCAAAGCATTGATTAGCTATCATTAGCTATTCTGGTTGACAGCCGGCTGAACATGAGCCGGCAGTGTGCCCAGGTGGCCAAGGCGGCCAACGGCATCCTGGCCTGTATCAGAAATAGTGTGGCCAGCAGGAGGAGGGAGGTGATCGTGCCCCTGTACTCGGCCCTGGTGAGGCCGCACCTCGAATCCTGTGTTCAGTTTTGGGCCCCTCACTACAAGGACACTGAGGTGCTGGAGCGTGTCCAGAGAAGTGCAACGAAGGTGGTGAGGGCCTGGAGCACAAGTCTTATGAGGAGCAGCTGAGGGAACTGGGGCTGTTTAGCCTGGAGGAGGCTGAGGGGAGACCTCATCGTGCTCTACAACTACCTGAAAGGAGGTTGTAGCGAGGTGGGGGTTGGTCTCTTCTGCCAAGTAACTAGCGACAGGACAAGAGGAAATGGCCTCAAGTTGCGCCAAGGGAGGATTAGATTGGGAATTAGGAAAAATTTCTTTACTGAAAGAGCGGTCAGGCCTTGGAACAGGCTGCCCAGGGAAGTGGTGGAGTCACCATCCCTGGAAGTATTTAAAAGACGTGTAGATGTGGTGCTTAGGGACATGGTTTAGTGGGCATGGTGGGGTTGAGTTGACAGTTGGACTTGATGATCTTAAAGGTCTTTTCCAACCTTAATAATTCTATGATTCTATCATGATAAAGATTAATATTGGCTCATATTTAATACGATGATTCATTACCTGGCAAAATTAAGGCTCTGCATTGTTTCTATTTCAGTTTCCATTAGGATTTATTATTATTCCAGAAGTTGTAATGTACATTCCTTGTTTTTTTATAAAAATATGGGATGTCAATGTCCTACAGTTAGAATGGTACTAGAATGGTACAGGCTGCTAAATTCAGCACCAGTGCACAGAAGGTAATGTCATTTCTGTGCACAGGCACAGCACCAGCACTCTGCAAATCTTAGAGACTCGAGAGGAAGTGCAAGACTCTTCCCCTGTCTGTGTCATACTTGTGTCTGATATCTTGCACATCCACGCGGGAAAGCTAAAAGAAGAGTTGGCATCTTCCCTCATGTTTTGTAGAACACGCATTGGACTTCTGCTTAAAGGCAAGGGACAATATATCCTTCACTTACTTTCATACTCCTGAACTGAGCTACAAACAACCACAACATAAAGACAGAAAAGGAAGAATACTTGACTTTTGTCAACATTCTTTTTCTTTTTGGAAGAAGGTTGTTCAGTTTAATCCTCATGAAAGTGGGAAAAATAACAGCAGTGGATTAAAGCCAGAGTTTAAGAAAATACATTTAAATATTTTTTTTTTACCTAAAAATGAGTTTCCTCATCATTCAAAGACCTAAGAGTTAAACTATATTGTATACACCTCAGGTACAAATTGACAAAAGATCTAATAAACCAGACTATATAAAAAGCAAGAGACTTTTTTTTTCCCAGAAAAATGTATTTGTGTTTTAGCTGATCATATAAAAAGCATTAAATTTTAAAAAAGTATGTATATATTTTTTCAAGTGTTAATGGTTTCACCACTCATTGTAACTACATTCCAAAGTCCTGTAACATCAGGGCACATCATCCTTATCTGGGTAGCACAGTGAGCATCATGTTTACACTGAGGTCACTCTCATCACTACTTCCCCAGAGCCGTTATCTTCTGACGGATCTTCCTGAGGTCTCATGCGGTTGAACAGATGTAACAATACATAGCCACACTGAAATCTTGGTGAGGTTAACTGTGTCGGATGAACTAAACTTCTGTTTCTAAATGCAGTCATCCTGCTGAGGGTTCTCCTCGATTGCTCTCTTCTATGTCTGTGGCTTTATCGTAATTTAACACATCCCAGTGTAGATTCACAGCCCTCCAGCGCTTAAATACTCGATAAACAGATGCACCTTCATGTACTATCAGTCCTGAAATTAAGGAAAAAAAATTAGTTTGTACAAAATGTCACTGGATACCATTTTGACAGCAAATACACATGTAACACATTGTAATGAATCTGGCAATTGCCAGAGCCTATTAAATTACTTGTAACTCTGATAATTCAAATAAATTGTACACATGCAATATAACTGGTTATTCATGTGTTTAAGATTGGAAAGTGGGAACATGTAGGGGAAATAAAATTATTCTGAATGAAAGCTCAACATAACCAATACTGGAATAATCTGAGCATGCCTAACTAAATAAAGTATTAAGGTTTAAGTAAACCAATATAAAAGAACCTTACTGGCAGATTTGTAAATTGACTGTTTATGCTAGTGTTATCCTTGTTCATGGTAAGTACCACTTACTGAGATTTGTACTGGTATAAGTAGGTCTTTAAGTAAGTTAGACCTTCCATAATGAACAGGATGGTCTTAAATTTGTTTAAGAGTGTTTTGTAGAATTCAGTACAGATACAAACAAATTTAAATGTTTTCACATTCTTAGTTCAACTTGGGAGCACAGAAGATTTATGAAAACCTGAAACATCTAAGTATAATGACTTTCGTGTCTTGCTTCTTAAGCAAGAAGAAATTAAATGTTATTATTAACTACGATATGCAAGGAAGCTTTCTCTTCAAAAGTCAGTAGACAAAAGTTGAGAAACATCTTTTTTGTTGAGACCCGGGAAATCTTTTAAAAGGAAAATACAGAGTTCTCAATAGACCAACTTGCTTATGAGCTTCCATGTAGCTAATATTTATGCTTATTGTATGCATGCAAGCAATTTATTTACTTAAATGAAAGTCTTCTTTTTTCATATGTATGTATATATGTATATGTATTTATACACTCACTCTTTATGTGTAAGTATTTCAAATGCGGATTTACTGGGGATACACATGGGGCTTCAGCCTTCTTATTAGGTTTCTTCTCTGTTCCTCAACCAGCCTGGTAACCTATATGGTTCTGTGCAATGCCACATGTTTCCTCTGACTCCCTGCTTTGGGAGGAGAGCAATCTGCCTAGCCAAACACATTTATAAATTTTTTGTCCGGTGTGTTTCTTGCCTAAAATTTTCCTATACATGGCCACATCTATAATATGATCTGCGGTGTCACAGGCTATAGTCCTTTATCCCAAGAGATTGTATATCACTTGTTCCTACACAATGAAATTGTGATTTAAGTGTCTGAGGTCTCTAAGCATGGTTAACTGGCACCAGAAAGGAGACATTCAAAGAAAGATGACACAAGCAGAAAGGATGATAAAAACATTTATATGAACAGCAAACCTCAGATTCAAGTGCAATGATTTGCAGATAGCAATGCCTACTCTAACACATTTTTAAAGATCATTACACTGAAAGATGGAGAAATGCGAAGATTGCTTTCAGAAGGACATGATAGCAAATGTAGCATCTCTGTAAAGCTTTCAAGTTGCCTAGAATTTGTTGAAGCATCCGATACAGCAAAACTAACACAATATAAACTTAATTAAATGTCAAATATTTTAAATGTATTTTGTATCAGCATAGCATTTTAGTGGAAAATCTCCTTCACTGCAAGACGTCTACCTTCATCTTCTCAGATATATATAAAGCAACCTGTCCTAAAAATTTAGCAGCCATATTAATATATAAATGCACCTTCAAGACTGGCTATATTGTCTTAAAAAGGATAAATGTGTTTGACCACGTACAAAATCTACAAACCAAATAAGCCACGGTTTTATTGCTGTGACAAAGATCCCCCCTTTTTTTTTTCTGTTGGATTTCCTGTAGAATGATAAGGGAGATGAGCATAATTTTCCCTCCACTTGTCACTGGAACATAGTATTCTTTGGCCCAGTTTCCCTCAAGACTGTGATGAAGCAAAATTGAGAGAACCTATTTACCCCAATGTAAAAATTTTTGATACCTGCCTGCACTCCACTGGAACCTGAACAACGTATTTCAGAATAGAGAAGGAAGCAGTTGAGAAAGGATCATTGAGGTACATGAAGTACATTTAAACAGTCAAAAGTATCCTCTCAAAATCACGACAGAAAAAGTTGTAGGACTTCTTTCAGAGAGCTCTTTTTTACTGTTTTTGAGCTTTCAGGATTTATCAAAATCATGTTTTCAACAATGACAAGGAAGAGAACTTTTCTTTAAAATGGAAGCTGTTATTCACATATGCTCTAAAAGAACTACCAAAAAAAGGATCAAATATTGCAAGGCTTGAAATAAAGTTGTCAGATTTGGAGAAAAGGAGCACTTCCATAATTCCTCCCATAAAATGCTTTATTCCCCATCTGATAAAACTACAGATTGAAAAACACCTATGTAGTAGAGGCAAAAGAATTCCAATAGATCTTTTGTCTCTCTGAAAGATATTGTCCAGGGAGCGGGGGAAAAAAAGCTCTCAGCACCAACAGTTCCAAGACCACAAACAAGGGGAAATCTGGGTAAGGTTTAAATGCTGGAGATTTTCCAGTTCCTGAGAAGTTCTGATGCTCAAAATATAAGTAGTTAGTCACTAAAGTGAAGCTGTAAGAAAATGGCAAAGAATCTCCTTTTTCTTAAGAGTTCCACAACAATGAATGAGGATATGAGAGAGAAAACAAGGATAAATCCATGAATAATACTGACTTGTTCCAAATACCATGATTTCAACAGCACAGAGGACATAGTTGCACAGTCCTAGGGACAAAAAATTACTGGTTTGCCCAGGTGATCCCAAGAAGAAGTGTTAGAATTCACTACTGTTAGCTGTTCTGACATTCTGTCCAATTAATATCTACAAGGAACAGAGTTTTGGGATGATGGACCTGGCAAAACGTCCTAAGGCTCTAAGAAGACCTTACCTTCACGATTTATTTCTAAGATATAGGGATTGTAGTGGGATCCAGACAATAGGATTATAGAGAGATCATAATTTTCTTTTCTTTTACTGCAAAGTACTATGAGATTCTTTCACTCTATCCAAAGGATTTCTTACCCTGAGTCACAAGACCACTTGAAATTTTTCATACTGAATGTCTTTACAAGCAGGCAACTCGTCTTAGTTCCTTCAGATTTGGTGGTATTAGGTTCCAGAGTTGTCTTATTTATCACACTAATCTTACTTATAATCATTTAGGAATGGTCCTCCCAGAAACATCACAAACTATTACCAGGGAGTAAAAGACCCTTTTCAGAAACAGACTTTACCACTGGACAAAATACCATCTCTTGACACTGTTCTAGGGCCCATAGATATAAAAAAATGCAGTGAGTTGCTCAAAGCATTGAAGTGAAACATGTCCACTCTAAAAATAGCAATATAACTCTTTCTAAATTATTCAGAATTAGATCTAATATGAAAAAAAAAAAGACTTTCTGAGTAGAGAAGTATTAAGTGCAGCTAGATGTGTTCATTATAAGTAACTTCAGCCTGTATATTTTTACAACTAAGGAGTTACACGAATGTTGCTAGGCATCAAGTTCCTTGGCGGGGAAGAAAGCGGCTTTCAGAGGGCTATTCACACCTCACATTGGCTCCCAGATCTTACTCCCTTGCTGTAGTACTACTGGCACCACTCACGTTTCCAGTGCAATGTTACAATTGCTTTTCACACTCTAAAAGAGCTGCACTGTTGTTCTGGGATTGCAAGTGAGCTGTTATTATTTGTGAGAGATCTTGTTCATGTTAGAACCATTTATGACTAGTAGTTATGATTATATTCTGGTGAAAATATATAAAATTATATGACTTCACTGTTATGAGAAATAATTGCTAGGACTACAAAGTAGAATGGCAAAGGCTTGGTGTACTGTCCTTCAGTGGCTAAATAAGGGGTTTATATTATTCATTCCTTTCATATTAGCTCGTGAATTCACTCCTTTGGTAATCCCTACATGGATGGTCTGATCCTAGCACTACCACTGCAATAGCTCTGGGTTTCACAGGCAGTAGTTCTGCTTGATTAAATTGTTCAAGGTTTGCCTTAGGAAAACTTCTACGATCAGCAAGTTTCAAAGAGAACAGCTTTATGCCCAGCTTAAATGTAGAAATGTACAAACTAGTGACTTGTAGGGTTGAAACTAACACTGATGATAAGTAAAAACGATCAACGATCTGTTAGGAAGAATTCTGGGAAACTTTAGAGTAGAACAAGGAGAACAATGGATACCAATAAAATATGTACACTGGAATGAACAGAACATATTATATTGGTGATCTGTAATCTTTGGGATATTCTTTCTGGTGAAAAGTAAAACAAGACCGAGAATTAAAATACAAATTGTATGTAATTTAATTGAGAAGAAAGTGAGTGGTATGCTACGTATGGTATATAAACCAATCATTGGGAAAACAAATTAATATGTGCAAGTTTTCAAAGATGTCATATAAGTATGTCAGTACCTTTAGGCAAACTGCTTTTAAAAATAATGACAACAAAACATTTCAAAAAGTACAGGTTTTTACACTTCAGAAATAACCAAAAATATTCATATTGTTTATGCAAAGTTATAGGGAGACATAACTGAAGGCAGTTGGAATAAGCCTTGGTCATACCACCAGTAACTCAAGCACTTGTCTTGAAATATGTGCTGTACAGGAAAACTCATACGTCTGCATAGATTTTTCATTGAAATAAAGAGAGATTCCAGTGGGAGTATAGGTATTCACTCACTGTAAATCCTGTTGAAAACTAAGAGAATGCCATGGATGACTAAACACAAATGAAAGGAGATACTAAGTGAGAACTGTGGTTGGCTGTAAGCATTACAAGCTTTATATAAGAGGTTATATATAATATGCAATGGTAAAATCGTATGTTGATGCCTTTGGGAAGTCATCAGCATAATGGACAGTGTTGGGTTTTTTTTAAATCATTCATGAGTAATAATTACATCCATCTATTAGAGTACTTCATTCAAATGTTTTACATTAAAACTATCAATCTAAAATCCCTCACTTTATGATGAAAGAAAAAGATAAAATTGAATAAAGTTGAATATATTAGTAAATATTTTCAAGAGTTACAAGAACTCCTGGTCTTACAAGCTTACAGAATGCAGATTACTTGAAATTATATGCAGAATAAGTGGGCTGAATGAATCTGAATCATCAGAATTCTACAATTACCAAACCTCCTTTATACAGCTTTCTGAATTTCCAGATATACTTTAGTAAACTGTTAAGTCATATCTGCACTGAACTTTGTAATTAAAAAAGTGTCCAAATATGTTTAATTATAGTCAGTTTTACATAAAAATTTCCATGTATTATTTATGATAGGACTATAAAACATGCATTTATGTAATTACAGGCAAGTCAGTTTATCTGGTGGGTGAAGACAGCTGCTCGTCCACTTTGCTCCTGCATAGTGCCAGTTAGGCTAGAAGCTCCATAGCCATGTGAAGTACATGTTAGTTCAGTAGCTTCCAGTCCAGAGGTGGCCTGAGCGTGGCTGGGTTGAGAGGCAGCTACATAACTGCACATACCAATCTACTGAAGGCTCGCCCCACAGTAGATTACTTCTACAGATAAATACACTAATATTTCTGATCACCCACAGACGTTCTCGATTGATTTTGAGATTAATTTGGTTTAGGTGTTTCAACAGTCAAACAAATGGAAAGAAATGGAAATAGTTTGAAATAAGGGGTTATTCCAACCAGTTGATGCATACCAAAGTAATTTTTTTACAATTGTAACCTTTGTGAAAAAACAGAATTCCGTATAAATGAAAAGTTTAGAATGCCAGAAGCACATTTTGTCTTCACTTAGTGTTTTTTTAAACAAAAGCAAAAACCTCAATATTGAGTGTTAAGCCAGAAAAAGTGGTATTCAGAAATCAGTATGTAGGAGGACATGTAGCTGAGCCCTTTTTTTCATTTAAAAGCTGAGCACTTGTCCAGACTATTAGAGACCTAGATTCTGTTCATTCTTCTGTCTGTGAAGATTTGGGTTCACAGAAGAAAGCCTGTGTTCTAAAATATTCCAGAGTGGGCTTTTCTTAGAAAAATTACAAAATAAACAGGACTGCTGATCCAGCTGAAATATAAATACTCTTACAGTAATGGGATGGTTTCAATAAAAGATGATATGGCTTTACGGTTGGAGCAAAAGCCTTGATATTAGGAATCACTCTGTTTCTTTGCACCTTATTGAGCAGAATTCAGCACTGTCCTTCCAAACTCCCATATAAGAGGCTGGGATAACATCAACGTTTATCACTCAGCAATCTCAAAGCAAACATCAGATAGCATTTGACTTCTGCATTTTCTTGGAATTGCAATTCTAAAATGTGTTTTAATGTTTACCGCAATTATTAAATTTTCTCTGCAAATAATCATAGCTATTCTAACAATCAGTTCAAGGTTGTTTTATCAAATACTAAAGGGATTTCTATTTAATATTTCTGGGTCCAGTATATTTTCAGAAATTTCAAAACTGGTCAAAATAGCTTTGCAGTAACTTGCATTTTCTTTTATAAGATTTCAGCTAGAGTTAAATGACTTGAGACTTTTTAACAGTGCAGTAAGTTATTACAGTTAGCACTATTAGAGTGTTTCATAACTGTTTATGATGTACAAAGAACTCATGTCTGTCTTCTCTTTTCTTTTCTGTTACTAGCACAGTGACCTATCTAAGTCTGTGCAACTTATCTTTGGATATGTAGTTTGATGACATCCTCAAAGGGCTGCTGTGCTTAATGATGGTACAATCTAGTGCAAAGTGGCATCAGTAGAAGACTTGACAGCATGTAATTTTACTAATTATTTTAATAATGTCTTTCTTATTTTCATCTATTTAGCTTCCTGAACTTTGCTAGCTGTCTATTTTTTCAAGAAATTGAAACTGATCCTGTTCTCACCACTAAGATCTTGGGGAGACACTTTGATGAATCTGAGAGTGAAGTTTCTTTGGTTCTTTTCTCTTTACAGTATTTGTTACACTGTGAAAAGCAGTATTTGCCAAAGGTACCAGCTGAGAATAAATCTGCAAAGAACTGGAGTGATCGATTAGAGTGACCAATTAGAAAAATAGATATAGTCACAGTCTTAAACCACAGTCTGTGCTGTTTAAAGATTTTGAGCTTACCTATGCATACTAGATCCATAAAACCATACATTCCATAGCAGATTTGAAAAAGGATGTCCTTTCTTTGCCATACTGCATAAGGGCTGAAGGCTGACCATAGAAGCCAAGTCACACTTGCTACTAAGAACAGAGATCCTAGGATTACAGCAACCATCTGCACTTTCTCAACCAGTGTTATAGTAATGCTTTGCCACTAAAAGAGAAACAAAGTTGTGTAAGATAAAAACGTTATTTTCTGTGATTGTACATTCAACTCCACTTTTTTCCTGAAATCAGAAATTATTTTAATATTTATACATATCTTCATAGATCTTTACTAATATCCTCGATACTGACATTTTATATAATTTTACCTATTTCACTTTTAGTTAAAGTGAAACTAATAGTTGCTTCCCCATCCCCTCCAGCATCACTATCATCACCATCTAGCTGTGAACTTCAGAAGAGTTAATAGTTTAATTTCTATTTTGAATACATAGGCAAAAAAGGATTTAGTCTTAGGAACGGAACTCAGCCTTTCATATTTGTAGGCTAATAAAGAGAATAAAAAAAATGTTGGGAAAAGAATCTTAAGTATGTTTCACATCAGAGTGACAAGTTGAAAGTGACAACTTTCCCTTCCATTCCACCCCCCTCAAGTCTGAAGCCATTTTCCACTTTCCTGCTGCTCATCAAAGTTCCAGGCTATCTCCAGACATACCAAGGTAGTTGGGTTAACCAGTGTTAACATTACAAAGACACCTGCAGCCTAGTATGGAAGCGGCCTGAAGACTCAGGAGGAGCTCTGAATATAGGTAGCATGAAATTTTCTTTTCAGTGCACCTCAACTACATCCACCTATCTAGGGAAGGCTCTATCCTCTGTATGTGAGGTGACACAGATTTATAGTGTGACAAGATTTAAATATAAAAGAGTATGCTTACTGAATTCTGTCAAGATAAGAATAGAAATAAAATTTTGTTGAAACAAAGAGTCACAAAAGCAAAACACAGCATAAGGAAAAAAGCATTCTAGATTACTCTTGACATATATGATCCTTCTTGGCCATAATTGTCTAAATTAGCTTGGCAGACTCCCCACTCTAGCCCCATCACCTATTCCAGAGCTAGTGTGCAGACTTTGTAAACAAACCTGCCCCCTTATATGGTTGCAATAGGGAATAAGTGGAGAAAGAGCTACTGAAGTAAGGGCTCCATTACCTCTTTTCCCATCCGGCAATAATTTTTCCTTTTTACTGTTACTTTATGAACGCTTTCTCTTTTTACCAGCAGTTGAGTACCCAGTACTATATGATCGCAGGATGCTAGAATAATTCAGGTGCCAAGGGACTGTGGGAGGTCTCTAGTTCAACTTCCTACTCCAAACAGGGTCAGGGATGAGATCAGACCAGGTTGCTCAGGGCTTTATTCAGTAACAACTTGAAAACCTCCAAGCATGGGGACTGTTCAGCCTCTCTGGGCAACCTGTTCCACTTTTGACTGTCTTCAGGTTGAAAAATGTTTTTCTTAAAAAATGTTTTTCTTATATCCAGGCCGATCCTCTTTTGTTCCAACTTATGCTCTCTTCCTCCCATCAAGTACCACTGTGAAGAGCCTGAGTGAGGAATGAGGTCCTCTGCCCCTTTCTTCTCCATCAGCTTTTTCCATTAACTTTTCTACTGCTGCCTAATGTGCACATCTGGTGCTGCACGCCTTCTCTTGTTGCAGCCTTCTGACTATAACAGTACAAAAAGATAGCTATATAACAATTTCTAAACTGTCTATCTTGAAATACTATCCTTTTATAATGAACTTATTAAACTCATACTAGCTATTTCACTGAACTTCAGGGTTTGGAATGGGGCTATTCATATTAAATAATGTTTTTTATGGAAAAACAACTATGGATACTCATTTCCTTTGTTAGAAATTTTTTTGTAAGGTTAAGGAAGGTCATGCATGACAGAATGGTGTGAGCTTCTCATGACAGATATTACTTGTATACAGGGTTTAAATGTCAGGACTGAAATTCATAGAGCTCTCTTTAGACTCTATGGGG
Source organism: Fulmarus glacialis (assembly GCF_000690835.1). Lineage (NCBI taxonomy): Eukaryota > Metazoa > Chordata > Aves > Procellariiformes > Procellariidae > Fulmarus > Fulmarus glacialis. The sequence goes on along the minus strand of NW_009224449.1, from coordinate 16,233 downwards.
ATTTGTTCAACAAAATTATTTTTCATTTCTCAGCTGAAGCCACATAGTGTGACTTGGCAGAAAACTGTCAAAAATACTATTGGTTATGTATCTCCTCCATTATCAGTGTGAGGCAGACCTGTAATAAATTTGTTTGGAAAGCCTGAAATCAAAGTACATTTACATGAAATAAAGCTTTAACTGTCACAAAATATTAAACTGTCAAATTCATGGAAGAAGCTGGCAATAAATGGAAAAAACTGTTATATCACTGAAATAAACAGCAGATCTTTCACAGTGCAATTTCAGCAATGCAGAAGTTCCTAAACTCACTTCAGCTTATTTTGATCTTCTTTTTTTTTTTTTTAACTTAGATTACTCATAATTATTCTGGAAAGATAGCACTGAACAGAAGGAAAAGTAGTCCAAACATTTGGGATAAGTAATGTAGCATGCAATCTAGATATAAAACCCATCCCTTATTCTGGTGTTGCCTGACAACCAACTTCTATTCCTATCTCCCACTCCCAACCAGAATCAACCACTCCTTTCCATCTTACGAGGGCTTTTGTTGGCTTACCCAAACTTTTTCTTTCTAGAAAAGCTTGACCTTGAAAAGTCCTAAGAAACATAGGTATGATCCTCACCTCTTCCTAGCATCTTCTCAAGAATGTATTCTAGTTATTTTGCTGTTCTCCTGATCAGATGAATTGTCTGTCAAGAATGCAAGCAATTGAATCTCTCAACCTCAATAAATTCAGTAATTCCAAAGATTCAGCATATTAGCATGCTACCAACCACGAAGTGGAGCCACCCCAATTACTGAGAAAATGCTCAAGCGCTCCACAGGTTGTAGTTCCTAACTTCTTTGCCTTTAAAAATCAAAGAACAGTTACAAAACAAAACAAAAAACAACAAAACAAAACAACGAAGAGCCCCAAAAGGGGGTTGGATGTTTTCTTCTATTACTCATCTACTTCGGCCTTTGTGGTATTCACTGCCTTTCTTCTACAAAAGAAACTGTAGTCCTTCACCTTCCTCAATATGAAGGTCAGCAATAACCAAGCAATTTAAACATTTTAGGAAAGTTACCTCCCTATTACGGCAATCTGTAAGTTAAACTAATTGATGAGATCCCACAGTAAATAGAGGAGAAAGGACTGTATGCATAAAATGGAAGGCATTCAAGAGGCCCAGAAAGTTTTATGCAAAACTGCTAACTTGCCTCCTAGTGCTAGGCAGTCTGCCATAAGAATCAACACCGAAAGAGTGATAGGGTGGGATGGATTGGTATTAAGCTTTAACATGTGATCACTTTGGGGACCTTGGTTTCTGTGTATGTCCCTCAGTGCAAATGGTAAGAAGACTGTGGATGTTCCTGATGGTTAACTTGCCTCAACTGAAATTTCCTCCTCCTTTCCCCCTCCAATCAGTTTTGATTCAGAACAGTTTGAGATTGCCTCTTGGGAAATGAATGTCTTGATTTTTTTCCCGTAAGTTTTCAGTTTGGGTACAAATTATAAAAAGTGAACAGATCTTACTGAGACAGGCATATTTTTCACATAATGAAGAAGATATTCCATAGCTATGACATTATTCACATGTAAATAATTTTGGAAGGTTCAGTCCTTTACTGAGCCAGGGACAGTATTAGCCATTAGGCAACGAGAGGAACTACATAGGACTGTATTGTTTGGTGGCATTGCATTTCATAACAAGGCTTGTGAAGAGGAACTGGAGTTGTGGTCACCCTGTTTTCTTCTACCTGAAGTCTTACAGCATAGCTAATATGTATGAGTATACACTCTGACAGACACCCAGGAACAGAAGACTCCTTTTCTAAGAGTAAGATTCTTTTTATAGTATTAAAAGCCAGCACAAACTGTGCTGCACAAACTTTATTTGATTTCTCACCATCATTTACCTTATTGTATGTCCTGTTACATGTTGTTATAATCACTGCACCTTTTAATGTCAAATTAATAGCTTACAATAAAGAGGTCAAAAAAATAATGCATTAAAAATAATTCAGTGACAGTTAATGATGTTGAGAAACAGCATTTAGAATTTAACAGACTGAATTATTTAACATTCCAAATTGAATGATCTCATTATTAGTGTGTCATAATTTAAATCCATTATTTCCATAAAAGTTTCTCATTTTCTTAATATAACTTGTCTCACAACTCTTAATTGCTTATGATTATAAATTATATTATGACTTCCTAATTTGTTTTTGTCATTTGCTGACTATACATTCCATAATCAGTAAGAGTTCTGTTAGCTAAGTATTTTGCCAAGTTAGAAAAGATCTATACAGCCTTTTAGTGTCAGCTTCTGTAAAGTACATGACCCTAAAAAATACTATCAGAAAGATTACCATTTTTGCTTAAAAACTAGAAGTTGAAAGAAAATTTTAAATATTTTGTATCTAGATAACTATAACAATGTGAGTAATTTTTCAAAGACAGATTCATAAAAAAATTCTCATTTAAATATCTATGAAATAGGATCCCGTTTCATATTCCTTCCCATCATATCTGTAGTGTTATGAGGTACCATGCCGTCCCTGTGGCCCATGAAAAGAACACATTTTACTTTAATATACTATGATGAAATCTTCCTTTGAAAATGGTGCCCTCATAAACAAAATATAATTCATGCTTCTGATTTTAATATAATACTGTCTGACCCTTGAAAACTTCCTACATTTTACTTCTACTGACACTTCATTATGTTTGGCTCTTCTAATCTTTTATTTACCACTGGTCTTCCTTTCATGAATCATTTGGGAGTCTAGTACATTAATGGCACACTATAGTTCTAATGCTGACCCCAGAAACATTGCTCCTCTTTGCTTCTAAGGCCTCTGTCAAGCAGAAATACTGCATAACTTCTTATTTTTGAGGTTGAGACTTCCAGAAGTTGAAAGAAACATATTGCTTTGATGGATTAATTGTTAAAGAATAAAGTTAATACAGTTATATGCATGTCTTTACTAACATAAAGATGGATATAATATTCAAAGATCTGTCATTTTTGAGATAAAGCGATATTAACTTGGCTTTTTTTTAATGGTGCCTTGTAAAAACCCATTGATCATTGCAAAATACATGGCAGAAAAGTGATCTAAAAAGTACTGACTGAGACTGCGCTTGTACTTAGAATACATTATATGAAAAACGTCTGCAATGAAACTACAGGTTTTCCTACATCCTTAATAAAGAACATATGAAATTTCCTTATAGCTCCCCAAATGTGTACCTGTTTCAACTGTCCCAGTTTGTAATCCACCAAAATTCCCTAAACCAAAGAGCTGTGGGGGATGCCCCACTCTGTTCTCTCAGAAACACAGCTTATTATGGATACTGCTGACTGAAGCCTCTCATTCCCTCTAGTCATTCTGGAACACATACTTTATATAAAAGTAACTAAAAATCGCTGGCAGTGACCTATTATAACATAACATGATTAACCTGAAGACATATCAATTATATGACTTCAAAAAGTTTTTGTTAGATTGCTCTAATTGCTCTAATTGCTAGAATCAGACAGCTTTGTCAAGAAAAAGTTATTTCCTACTGTCATTCATTATGCATAATAGGACTTGCAATCTGCGTACGTATGAATAAAACTCTTACAGAAGCAAAACACCACAATGATTTAGGTCCAACAAACCATTTCTGAAATGCCTGTTCCTTACTTTATCTTGTTAGTAGTCTAGATGATTAGATAATTAAGTCGTCTAACATGTTTTGCAGTAAGCACACATTGACTACATGATTTAATATGCAGTGATATTGTTAACATAATGACCAGCCTGGATAGAATATGCATAGTTTTGAGTACACACACACACACACACAAACATTTGGAAACGTAATTTTTGGCTACAGGCTTCTCTTTTTATGTCTTTTTTTTAAAAAGATTCAATGCCACAAAAATTGCAGCTTACCATTAATGCTTACCTATTTTGATAAATTATTAACACATAGAGTGCCTGTAGTCATAATGCCCATTATCTTTTCATGTATCAGAGAGCTCATGAATACAGATAGTTTGGCTTGTATGTAACTTCTCAGGCTGCTTGGAAGGCTGTACCAATATTTTACTTGGGACATTCTGAAAGCTTAACATTTACTGTGGAGATACCGTCCACTCATGCACCATGTAAGCAATTTAGCTGATAGTTCCTGGAAGTGTTGGCTTACTGCATGTACATGACTGAGTAGAACATCTACACCTACAGTAAAAGCAGCTCTGATTTCTGAGTGCCCAGAAGCCTGGACATCCTCAGCAATGTACAAGATCTTCAAATTCTACTACATTCATTTTTCAAATTCTTACTATTTATTGCATGTTCACTGTTAAGCAGAATAGTTTAACATTTTATCTTGCGATTTTTTAAAAATTATATTAGAATCAAGATCTGAGACCACAAGCAGAGCTGAAAAATTATTAGTAGTTATCTTTTGTTGCTGGCCAAAAAATAAAAGGAATGAGGCAAGACTGCAGGATTTTGTGACCATTTTCACTCTCTTAGAGACAGAAAGTGAGTATTTAGTTTTAATGGTACATGGAGGTGAACTCCCTCTCCACTTTGAGGCATTCAGAGTTTCTGGAAGCATCAACTCCTGTTGATTAAAATAGGGTTATTAATCCTGTCTGTTAATCCTCCTGTCTATTAAAATAAGGATTGTAATTTTATCCAGTCTCAAAAGAAAGGCTGGCCCTTTAATAATGAGCATTCTTGAACCAGGAATCATTCCACAATAACTAATACTGTATTCTCAACACCTAAAAGCATATGAAACAAAAATATGAAACCTACTAAATGTCCTATTTGTACCAAGTAGTATTTTTTCCTAATTCTTGATTTCCACTTTTCATTAATAATTGCCTGTCGATCTACCAGGCTCAAATTCTGCCCAAAATATATATCACAGAATACTTAAAAGTCATGGTGTGTTGTAGAGATGTATCGGTGAGAAATATGTAAGATTAAAATGAATTATTCTCAAGTCAGCTTTTAACTCATATGAGACTCTAACCAATTAAGTTTAGCTTGGTAGCTTAGTTCGCCAGTATTTTGAACATTCCATGGACATGTGTATATTGGGTGAAAGCCAGTGAATGAAAATTACCACTCTACATGAATAAATACTATTCCTACTGTAAAGCAGGAACTGTTCAATTTCTGTTGCAGCTTTATTGGAAATACTGAGTTTCACTGCAAGCTAGCTGTACTCCTGATAGCATTATCTGAAAATTAAATATGAATGAATGGAGGAAATGAAAGCCTGCCATGGTTATTGCATTCTCTGTAACTTAAAGATGATCTGCAAAATTAAACTGAAAACAGCTCAAGCATGGACTGTCATGTTATGGATAGGCGAGAAAAAAACCATTTATTCTAATTACTAACATTTATTCTAATTCTAACATTTATTCCAATTACTGAGAGGAAGTAAGTCTCAGCAAGATTATAAACCAGTTGTGTGAAGGAGGTATTAACAATTTTCATGCCATCTAGTCACTTAGGACGGTTAACCATGTTTTGCCTGTACAACTCTGTACATCTCTTTGGACACAAACAGACGGCACCAAAAAGGGTTCTGGAGTTGCTTTTTCCTTCTCTCCTGGGAAAGGAACTGTTTGTAAATTCTAGCTAAAACTGTTGAATACTTTTAACTGAAAAAAATGCTGAGCATGAGGCTAAGATCGTGCAGCTCATTATGACATTAATGCACTCACCAAAGATGTGCAAAAAATTTTTCAGCATCGAGGGACAAAATAAGCCTCTTCCACAAAAATGTCCTGGCCACCAGTCAGTATATAGAGGGGATCATCTGTTCTTGATGTCTTCTCAGCTATCTTATTGAAAGTATTCAAATATTAATTCCAGTTCATTTACTGAAACTCATGTGTCATCTGCTAGTTGGACTTTCTGAAAGTTCTGGCTACTCTTTCTCTGTCTTTTTGACTCTATGAATAATTAAATAATTTTTACAATCCATACAAGAGGAAGCACAGAGGGCTTATCTGAGAATATTCTACACCCTAATGGTTGGTGCATTCCCTTGTGAGAGACCTTAACTCAAACCCATTGTTCACCTGAGTTAAAACAAGGTTTTAAACTTCCACCTCTAAAGTTACTATTTTAATAACTGAGATTTACATGGTGTTCAAGATATTCAATAGTAGAACTCCTTCAAAGTAATTTATTGGAACACTTCCAGTTCCCAAACAACACATAGATGTTCACTGAACCAAAGAGAAAGCAAATGAAATTGATTCCTCTATTCACATCACCTCCGTAGGGATGAATAGAGAGATTATTTTAGTATGGTGCAAAGCATCAGGACCTATTTCTGACACTGGCCTATTTCAGTGGGTTATGGATGCTGAAAAAGAGGCCATGGAAAGGCCTTTCCTGGAAAAGAACCACATAAATGATGTGAAGGTGGAAGAAATGCCATATAATTGGAATTTCAGAGTTCAAAGTTGCCAGTTTACTGAAAGAAGACTGAAAGAAGTCTCTTCTAAAGCATTTAAGTACTGTAAAAGGGATAGAAAACGCTAAGTATTAATGTGTTTTCCCAATCCAGGCACAACACAATGATGGAGCCAAAGAATGTAGACATAGGAACAAACTCAATTGGATAAGCACAGTTAAGAAGTTGTAAAGCATCAATCACCAACATTTTGTTTAAAGTACACAGTATTTACTGCTTTCTACTATCTGCTTCTAGGCAGTCTATGAATCCAAAGACATGAAATCAAGTAGTGCATCACCATCTATTGTCACTGGATTCCCCTACATCCTGCAGCATTATTCACAGGGGAGAATCAGGGACTTCACAGTCGTTCTGGCACAAAACAACTCTGTACCCTTGGTTAGGCACAAAGAAGCACCTTCACTGTCCAGTCTTCTTCCTATTGCTATATGGCAATGATGTGTTTCAGCAGTGAAGGGTACAACCTCACCAGAAAACAACGGAGTACAAATACTGGCCTCTGGCCTTTTCAGCCCTGAACAAAAACTAATTCACAGAATGGGATCAGAATTTTCATGTGAAAATCTGGAAGACACAAAACGTGAGGGAAGAGACAATCCTGATTTCATGTGCTTCTTTGTAAGATATAAAGCAAAGGAAACCAGATTTTGAGGGCAACAAAAAGACTAAAGAAAGATATCCTGAGTTCAGAGGTAAGGTTGTTGCCTTGTCTAATCCCTAAGCAAGATTATGTGTATCTTGGGCGAAGGTTAAAAGGCAGGATGATAAGAATACCAAGGTATTATCTACTAGCATGTGATCATGAAGAAGACAATCCTGGGTTCTGGCTTGTACAAAATCCGGCAGAGCCTGCTCTAAAAGTCAATTAGAATGTAATTTATTAGATTAGCAAATCAATTAGATTGATTCTGTAATCAATTAAATTCACAATAAATCTTCACTTGAAGACAATTTCGGTGTAATTATAAAATTTTAGACTGTGCAAATGAATATGGTAAATAACATACTGTTTGAAAATTTGGCCTAATGGAAGAACTAACTTATTTATTTATTATAATTGTTTTATATATTACATATTATGTGTAATAATTAAAACTTGAT
>NW_009224449.1:621-8609 GCF_000690835.1 Fulmarus glacialis | reverse complement strand
TATTAATATAATGTATGCTTACTAAAATTGTTAATAATTATTTAAATTATTAAGTTATTAATTAAAAAAAACCAATAAACAGCAAAATTTAAAAAGTCAATTGCCTTAATTTTTTCAGGTACTGCTACATAATCACAACTACAAACTAGTTGGTACTGTTGTTTGAATCAGTAATCACATTTTTTCTAATAGTTTGGGGTAGCCATGGTTTTGATCACCCAGTTACTTATAAGACTCCATTTTTAAGATCTGAAAACAAGATGTAGTGCTTAATTACAGAAAGTGGCCATTTAGATAGTATCATCAAATACGATAGCTCTATCTGTAAAAAAAGAAAATAATTGCCTTTATAGTATACACTACACCAGAAACTCTGTATTTCTCTCTATGTCTGAAATCCCTTGGAGCAATTACATTAAATTGCACAATATAACTGATGCTTTTGAACGCTGGAAATACCCAGCTTTCTGACTTGTTATATTGTGCATCAGCATTCATAGTACTGCAAGAAGCAACGGTTATAATATCAAAAACTGTAATATCCATTAATATCATTGTGTTTGAAAGTCCCTACACTATAAATTGTTCTTGGCTTAATGATGCTTATATGACTTACACATAACCCATGTGCCATCTCTTGCAGTACAAAAACAGATATAAAAATACCCTCAGTTTCCCCCAAATATAAGAAGTACCTAAGAGAATGAAAGGTAAGTACATGCTGTCCATATGGAAAACATACTTATTAAAGAACCACTTACTCGTCTGCAAACTGTCACTTTTCAAGTTTATGTCTACAAACACATCACATTTTGCTGTCTCTAGACAATAGTCCCCTCTTTACATTCACTAATTACGTATGATAGAGGTATTGGTCTTCTTTTCAGAACAGCAGCTCTTAGATTGCTCTGTCCTACAGTCAGCACTATTTCTGGATTCCTTAACTATGCTAACAATAACATTTGAGCTCTGATGAACCTGATTTAGGGCACTCTTGGAAAAACACCCTAGTGGTCCTATAGGATGTAAGTCCTGAAACAACTTGTTACCCACTTAGAAAATTTTTGCACATAGATTGCTGCTCTTTTTGACCTCTCTGGAATGGATAGAAACAAGCAAGTAGATCTTGAAATGGCCCTGGTTCTGCCATTGTAGTACGACAAAAATTTCTTGATATGCAAAGTTTGTGAGCAACTCATCCTTACAAGGACGATGCCTAATGAAGAAGGCAGGAAAGGTTTCTTCATCAGAATTCTCACTCACTCACTAGACTGAGAAACATCAAGACTGTAAGCTGAGAAAACAACAAAGCATCTAAGACTGGTGATTGCAGACAAAGCTAATGGAACATGTCTCAGCATTGTGAAATAGCTAGTATAAGATCTCATGGCTCAAAGCATGCAAAGAGATAACTGGCTTAGATATCTGATAAGGGGAGGACCTAATACTCTTTTTCAGTAGGTTTGCCCAGTCAGACCTGGCTGACTGTTAGTAACTTATCCACCATCCAACTCTGAAGTAGAGAATATCAACTATGGCTCAGTATCCTACAAAACCATACAAAAAAAAAAAAAAATCAGGAAAATGGTCAGTATTCTGACACTAGACAGCTTTTGCTATGCTGTGGTGAAGAGGACCATTTCTGCTGTATTGGTCTTAACTCATAGAGGATTCTAAGGGAGAAGAGAGATTGAAGGAAGGAATGCATCATTTCTCCAGTCAGGGAACTGGGAATGAGTGGGCAGCCTCAGTGCTGAAGGAGCAAGGTTGGTATTTTTTTGTGACTATAAAAACAAGCCTCGGCAACCTTCCAATAGAAGAACAGCTTTTAGAATGTCACTTTTGAACGCCTGCTCATGGTCCACCAAAGTGAAGCAGCTCAGCCTCTCAGCCAACACATTAATTGAGTCCAGTGGTGGAATTCTCTCAAGCAGGCAGCTAACCAGCTGCTACTTTGGACCCACAACACCCTGCAGAGATGCTGAGTGCCACAGGCAGACTGAGCAGCCTTCCAGCACATACAGAAATTTTCAGAAAGTACTTTGCTTTACTTTGCTTTACTAATGAAAAGAAACACCAGAGATACAAATTAATCACCACTTTGGAGCAATGCAAATTCCCACATGAATTTGAGTTTGTAAATAAAGTTATTTAACTTTCTAAAGTAATTTTCTTTTTCATACCATAAAACGTATTCTACAAAACCTTCTTCCCCCTTAAGGGGGCCTACAGGAAAGATGGGGAGGCACTCTTTATCAGGGAGTGTAGTGATAGGATGAGGTTTAACAGTTTAAAACTGAAAGACAGTAGATTTAGATTAGATATTAGGAAGAAATTCTTTACTGTGAGGGTGGTGAGGCACTGGAACAGGTTACCCAGAGAATTTGTGGATGCCCCCTTCCTGGATGCATTCAAGGCCAGGTTGGATGGGGCTTTGCTCTAGTGGAAGGTGTCCCTGACCATGGCAGGGGGGTTGGAACTAGATGATCTTTAAGGTCCCTTCCAATCCAAACCATTCTATGATTCTGTGATTCCATGATTCCCCTAAAGTGAATGGAATTAGGTCTTGATTACCAGAAGTAAAAAAAAGACAGTGTAACTTCTGCTGCAGCACGTATCTATCCCAAGAATCTTCCTGACTCTTGTCACAACACTGGAAAAGGAGTAGTCAGCATAGTTACTGAGGGGAGTAGAGAAATAGTCACAAATTTAGTGTCATAACCAAGGGTCACATCCTTAGGGATTCATATGTCAGATGCAACAATGGTTCAGTGCTTAGATAACCTGGGCAATTCATCAGCAAAGATAGGCAAAGATGAAAAAGGAGGAGAGAGTGACACTGGGACAAAGACATGGCTTTTTAGTCACACTTCAGATATGCTAATCACGGTGAGAGGACATAACACTGTGGAAGTGCTAAGTAATTTTTAAGTAAACAGACTTGAAGCCCGTACCTCTGAACGCAAACAAGGAAGAAAGGAAACCTTTTGGAGGTTATCATGAGGACCTGAGGCATGACAGTTGTACAAGGAGAACAAAGATTCACTTCCATCACGTGATAAACACCAAGATATCTGAGAGTAACTTTAAACTACTGAAACTACTTTCTCTTCTGAAATGGTCTAGGCTAGAAGACTGAAGTCCTTAGATCTTGTAGGTCCTAATTGCTGTGGCTAGGTTCACAGCGATTATATCAGCGAGATCTACGAAAGCATGAGGGGAAGGCCCAGAGGAAAGATAAGTTTCTAAAATCCCCATAGCCATAAACTCTTCCCAGTGAATGCACAGCAGATTTTCCACAAATTTCTAAACACATTGAAGTATGTGGTAACCATATCAACTCTTAGTGGAGAAGCTCTGAAGTAAACACATTTCCCTAGAATAACCAGCAATTTCACATATTTTCTAGATCTTCTACCCAAGGCTATAGGAAGGAAAGAACAGGCTGAAGTAGAGGATTTTGAAATCCCCAAGATGCATTCGATGGTCCCTCTCCTTATACTGAGTAGTGGATGCTATGAAGATCTTTCCCTTAAGTTTGACAGATATCAGAAGGCATCAGTAATTAATCAAATTACTATTTGGTGCAAGCATCCAGAAAGCAATGAGATGATATGCAATACTCTGTAAATGCTGCTTGAGGAGGAAGTGACCCTCTTTATTAAGTCTCAGGAGAATTTTAAGTCATCATTGTACATTTCAATACAGGCAAAGTGTCCTTTTTGGAAGGTGACACTGAATGATTGGAGCTTCCGATGATTCTTGTGGTCACTAAAGAAGGAGGTTATGTGGAGAACATCGTGTTGCAAGTGCAGGAAAAGGCTGCGAGTGTAAGACTCCTATATTTTATTCGTGTTATTCTGATGTGAGCCAGTGAGCTCACATCAGCTGTTATGCCGATTCCTTCAAGTAAAATATGTTGTATTGCTTTCCTCCTATGAAAGAGCAGCCTGAAATTGAGATACCTAATTTAGTCATCCAAGGAGGAACAAAATGTGCTGGGAGTAACCACAAGTTATAGTAGATTGTAAATTGCAGATTGCTCAGATAATAGCAATGAGAGATACATAAAACATTCCATTAAGAAGTAGACTCTGTCTGTCTGTTCTTGCCCAGTGAGCAGAGGGAGCTTCCTTAGCATGAAAGAAGAGAAGGCATACTGAAGTTTACTCTCATTTTTTCCAGATACAGTTTCCTGGATGCCAATTTTATGGAATTCGCCTTTTTCAAGATTCTTGTAGTGCTTGGAATAATCTCCTTCCAGTGTTAGCAGAGTAGCTAAATACACATGAAGCTAGCAACTATTTCATCTTGATGGTAAGGTTCATGACTTTCTGAAACTACTAAGGAATTATTTTTTTAATTAAATCTGTTGTTTGGGCATAAAAGACCAGAAAAAAATGAGCCTTAGCTCAGGAAATGGCCTTCATCCAATAATATCATTTGTGTGGGTACCAGTACAGTGTATTCCTGTACTGGAAATACGCTTGTCACAGAAATGGCAAAGTTTAATACTGCCGTGGAGGGAAGACACTGCCAGAAAAATATGCAAAAATACAGGGAAAAAAAATAATAAGGGGAAAGGAAACAGCATGTGGCTAAAACCGGAATAGTCATTCTCCATCACCTTCACTGAAACGTAAACAAAAATAGCAGGAAAAAGAAATGCAGAAATAAAGAAAACAAAAAGAAAAGTTGAAATAAATTAAAACAAAAAACAAAGAACCCTATGGGAAAAGAGACATGCAGGCAAAACTCACAATGCAAAGAGAGTGCTCTGACTCAGACAAGTACTTCAAAAGAAGTGAGGTCAAATTGTTCTTTCACTGTTGCACTGTTGGCATGAAAGGAGGCAGGGGCTGTCCTTTGCACGTTGCTGAAGCAAAAAAGAGTCTTCAGTCTGAATACCAAGCATCCAATTTAAATGTACATATGGGACAAAAATTTAAAAAAATGTACGTGCAATAGGTTGAAAAGCTGTCTCCCCAGTTGAACAATTTAAGAAAGAAGTAAGTTAGCATGACTGGCAGTCATTCGGATGAAGCACTGAAGACTTCAGTGCAAGCTGACCAACATTCAAAACCAAGAAGCATTAAAAGAAAGTTTCAGAATGAATTCAATAAAGCCAACTTTGACAAATTTCAGTTGTGGAAAAAACTACAGTGGCACTTCACATTTTACACAGCATGACTGGTAGAGAAGTCAGGAGGTTATGACAATATTTGGTGCCCAGGGCAGGCTACTTACATTGCCAAATAAGCATGAGCTAAGGAACCACAGACAAGAGGTATAAAAGCAGTACGCTATCATTTATTAAGAAGTTTTCATATTAAGAAATAGAAGAGGCATGCTGAAACAACCAGTAGTTGGTAGCAATGTTTTTAAATAATCTCTGTTGATAGGAATTAAAGACCTGAATAATCAGGATTTTGTTCATAAGACAAAAAGACAAAAATTTGTATTTGTAAAACTCACAAATCTTTCATTGCTAAATAAATTTCATCAATTTTAGGCTAGAAGATCAAGCTACTGGGAAAATATCCAATCAAACAGACAAAAAAAATGACAAAAACAAGTAAAGGTTCCTGAATGCAGGTCCCATACCATATCTTAAGCCTTGCATTGTTTACTTAGATATCCTAAGCATTTAAAATGGCAGTAACTATGTATATGTAGCAACCTTGATTCCCATTCACACTGCCCTATTTTTCTAATGGAATCTGTTGTTAATATGTAATTTATGCTTATAATTCCAGTAATAACTTTTATTCAAGATATTTGCTCTGAAAAACAATCTGACACCATGTCTCACGCTAGTTATTCTGCCCCATGAAAATCTTAGGCTCAATGGAATCCACTTTTATTCCCTGAAGTAGTTAATCCACTATTTAATACACCAAGATAATAATAGTCTTTAAATCTATATCTATATCTATATCTTACCATTAGATCAGGGTGACACCTGTAATTAAAACTTTATTTCCAAGTACAGTTCACAGTTTACATTGCGCTATTGTTTCACACCATTCAAACAGTCAAACTGCCCTGAGAACAATTTGCACATTTCACAAAATAAAACAAGAAAACAATTGCTTTTTTAATAAGCTACAGGAAATAAGAGAGTAACTTATGAGGGGCACACACCTACGTACTTTTAATGCTATTCTTTTTTTAAAACATGCTCTGTTTTATTTATTTTGTGTAGTTATTTGACTACCTTAGTATACACTTTAGAAGTCCAACAGAACTGCCTAAGTGAACGCAAGAGAACTAGTTTAAAATCACTATCCACATTAGTACAAAATTGTTCTCTATGCTATAATCACCATTTCTTTGCCTAATCTATTTTTTACTGATAATCTCCTATCTTAAATAGACAGATGTGAGCACCAGAGTGGCTTGTCTAGCTCCCTGCATGCTGTAGCTGATGCTCTGACAAGAATAACAGATTTCCTGAGTTCTATCAGTTGAGATGCTAACTTTGACCACATGTTCCATCTAGCAAAGCGTGAACACACAGAGAATCAGGAAAGCAGATCTCAGGTGTTTGCTGGTGGCACTCCAACTTTTGTAGCAAAATCCCAAATATTAACTACACCTTCCAGATCACTGCTTCAATCTTCATCCATTCCAACCAGTGAGAAAGCATAATTTTTGCCATACAACGTTAAAATCCTGACTAGACTAGGAATATCCAAGTTTCTGAACTGAATCTTAAGCCTCAAACATTTGGTTTCCAATTTTTGGCAGTTCTTACCTAAATCTACCCCCCTTCCTCACTCTCAGTTCTTTCATAGGACTCTCTAAATCAAAATCAATCTCCTTCTAAAGGAGCTTCTATTTTCTGTGCACTTAACTCCTTTCTACTTGATCCTTCCAATTTCAATTCTTGACTCTCTTTATAATCTCCCATGTTCCTTTCTCATGGCTTCAGCTCCCATGCTGACGACCTCTGACCTCTTAAATGAATATCATCTCTCCTCATTGGACTTACAAATACAGTTCAGTGTTTGTAGTCAACAAAATGGCCATTCATTGCTTTCATTAGCTTTTCACCTAGGTCTACATCTAGTTTTTTGTTATTAGTTCTTCTTTATCCCTACCCAACTACCACTGTGATATCACTGTGATGGAATCAGTCCATTTGTTCACATATTATTCTTCATTATTTCATGACTTTCAGATCATTGGTATTGATGATTCTTCCACCTCCTGTTGCCTCTTACCTGTCATTAGTTACCAATTCTCTCCATCCTTCTAAAGCTTCTACAGTTTTGTTCCTCCTTTCCACTGTAATGTCCACCTTGCACTCCTTCAGCTCTGTATGCTAACAGCCACATATTTTGCTCCTAGGATGCTAGTAGCGCACCAGTGGCCTGCTCATCTGTTCCATGACAACTTTGTTTTCTCATCTGAATGGCTAACCAAATGTATTTCTCAAGTTTAAGTGACTTTTTTCTCCGCACTGCCTTTGTTTTCCAACTCTCTACTCCTTTTACCTCTGACTCTCTCTGTGCATTAATTATAAGAAAACAAAGAAAACATAATACGACATGAAATTCATTATCCCCTTAGCATTTTCCCTCTGATGCCTTCTATTTTTGCAATTCTGTCCTTTCCATCAATGGTGAAATTTTTACTGTCCTCTCTTCTTCTATAATCTTTCTACTTTGCACCAGTGACATCATTTTGTCCTTCCTCCTGATCCACTCGCTCACCCCAATTCTCTTTTTCAGTCTCTCATTCACCTTCAGATCTTTCCCAGAAAGTACACAGGAAATGTATTTTGGCTTTCCCACCACAGAAAAGAACCGCAACTTTGACACCAATGGCCTCTCCAACAGCCCTGCTATCCTTCTGTTTCTAAACTCATTAAGCATGCTACTTAGAACTGATCGTAATCATCAGCTTCTACCCAGTGCATGTCACTGAAACGACTCAGAGTGTATCAAATCAAAAGGTCTATCTAGCCTAGTAATTTCTCCCTA
>NW_009224449.1:0-597 GCF_000690835.1 Fulmarus glacialis | reverse complement strand
GAGAAGTACAACTACTATATCTATGCTGGTGACTGACAGATCTACTTTTCTGTTTCAGTTTTCTCTCTCCTGACAAAACTAAAATATTCATCTGTTTCTACCACCTTTTGTATGGATCCTACCATACATTTAAGTTCATTAAAATCTCTAGGATTTTCATGTCCCAGCCTTCCTCAAGCAGTATGGATTTGTCCTCCAATCCATGAATCTGTTCTGTAGTTCTGCAACCCAGGAATTATCTTAAATTTAAATATCTATTTGGATCTTCCTGTTCACAATATTTTTAAAACTTGCGGGTGCTTTCTATATAGCATATCTAAGACTATTCATATATAAAAATTTAATTTCTCATCATCACTTTCATCTTATGTCTCAATTACTGTAACACAGCTTTTAAGCTCATGACAAATGTAATTTTCTCAGTGACCACAAGACTGCTTCAAATATACAATTTTTTTTAGTCCATTACGTTGACCATGTTACTACCCTTCTTTCTCTGCTATGCTGGTTCCTCTCTTCCCCATCACTTCAAATAAAAAAGACTTGACTTGATTTTTAAAGTCCTTCCAGGCTTTTACTGACATATTAATTATATTA